>NC_091563.1:42095089-42110089 GCF_042767895.1 Penaeus vannamei | reverse complement strand
TCACACGCTCGAGACCAAGGCAAATCCCCGTCCGCAGCTGTCACGGAGGGGGTTACCAGCTGTCATGGAGGGGGTTACCAGCTGTCACGGACGGGGTTACCAGCTGTCACGGACGGGGGTTACCAGCTGTCACGGAGGGGGTTACCAGCTGTCACGGAGGGGGTTACCAGCTGTCACGGACGGGGTTACCAGCTGTCACGGACGGGGTTACCAGCTGTCACGGAGGGAGTTACCTGCTGTCACGGACGGGGTGTTACCAGCTGTCACGGACGGGGGTTACCAGCTGTCACGGACGGGGTTACCAGCTGTCACGGACGGAGTTACCAGCTGTCACGGAGGGGGTTACCAGCTGTCACGGAGGGGGTTACCAGCTGTCACGGAAGGGGTTACCAGCTGTCACGGAGGGGGTTGCCAGCTGTCACGGACGGGGTTACCAGCTGTCACGGAGGGGGTTACCAGCTGCCACGGACGGGGTTACCAGCTGTCACGGACGGGGTTACCAGCTGTCACGGACGGGGTTACCAGCTGCCACGGACGGGGTTACCAGCTGTCACGGACGGGGTTACCAGCTATCACGGACGGGGTTACCAGCTGTCACGGACGGGGTTACCAGCTGCCACGGACGGGGTTACCAGCTTCCACGGACGGGGTTACCAGCTGCCACGGACGGGGTTACCAGCTGTCTCTCACGGGCAGGTGGCGGGCACAGGTGGGACTCGCCCTTGGCCTGACAGATGGGACAAGGATCGGAATCGTGTTGGGCTTGGGAGATTACGCCCTCGGGGTGGGGGTGGGTGGGGTGAGAGGGGTGAGTTGTCGTGTGTATGAGGGGGAGGGCACAGTGGGACTGGGGTGGGACAAGGGGCTGGGAATTACGCCCTCGGGGGGGTTAGGGGATTGTCGTGTGTATGAGGGGGGAGGGGGGTGTTGTCGTGTGTATGAGGAGGGAGGGGGGTTGTGTGTGTATGAGGGGGAGGGGGGGTCGTGTGTATGAAGGGGAGGGAGGGCGGGTGTTGTGTGTGGGGGGGTTGAGTGTGTGTGGATGGGGGTTGTGTGAGTGTATGGGGAGGGTGAGTTTTCGTGTGTGTATGAGGGGGGGAGGGGCGGGTGTTGTGTGTGTGCGTGCGTGTGTATTTGCGCTCATGACGTGCATGTGTGTGTTTATGCAAGTATGTACAATATATGTATATATTCGTGTGAATAGCTATATAGATTTTTTTCATCACGCGTTTTCTCGCCAGACAAAAAAAAAAAGAAAGAAAGAAAGAAAGAGAGAAAGAAAAAAAGAAAAGAAAGAAGAAAAGAAACAGAAAAGAAAAGAAAAAGAAAAAAAACGAAAAACAAACGAAAAGAAAAGAAAAAAGGAAAAGAAAAGAAAACGAAAAAAACGAAAAGAAAAAAAAAGAAAACAAACGAAAAGAAAAGAATAAAGAAAACGAAAAAAACGAAAAGAAAAGAAACGAAAAGAAAAAACGAAAAAAACACGAAAAGCAAACGAAAAGAAAAGAAAAAGAAAAAAAAACAAAAAAGGAAACGAAAAACAAAACGCAACGTGCCGCGGAATGAATGGACCTGACAAATTAGCGAAGGATCGAGAGACGAAACGAATGAATTACGATGCAATTGAATGCGAAATCAGATGACAAAAGGGGGAGGGGGAGGGGGTGGGGGGTGATAGACGATGATGTGTCGAGTCATCAAAACTCGATCAAGTGACGTCATGAATCTACTGGATCATTAGGGGGAGGGGGAGTAGGAGGGGGAGGGGGAGGGGGAGTGGAGGGAAGGAGGAAGGGGGAGGGAGGGGGGTAGGGGGATGGGGAGGGCGAGGGAGAGGGTAGGGGGAATGGAGAGGGAGAGGGGTAGAGGGGAGGGAAAGGGAGGGGAGGGAGGGGAGGTGGATGGGGAGGGCGAGGGAGAGGGATTGGAGGAGGGGATGGGGAGGGGAGGGGGAGGGGAGGAGGGAGGGAGAGGGATTAGGGAAGGGGAGGGGAGGGGAGAGGGATTGGAAGGGGATGGGGAGGGCGAGGGAGAGGGTGAGGGGGAGGGGGAGAGGGGACGAGGGAGGGAAAGGGTAGGGGGATGGGGAGGGCGAGGGGAGGGAGAGGAAGAGGAAGGGGAGGGGGATGGGGTGGATAGAAGAGGGAGTAGAGGAGGAGAGGGAGAGAGAGAGAGAGGGAAAAGGAAGAAAGAGATAGAGAAGGAGAAGGGACGGGGAGGGAAATAAAGTGAGGGACATGGGGAGAAAGATGAGGACTGGAGGTGGGAAGAGAGAGAAGAAGAGAGAGAAGAAGAAGAGGAAGGAGGAGAGGGCTAAGAGGCGAAGGAATTGCGAAAGAAGATAATAGAAGAAGAAGAAGAAGAAGAATAGAAGGAAGCGAAGCAGAGGAGAGAGAGAAAAGGAGAGAAAAAAACAAAGATTAAGAAAAAGAAAAGAAGAAGAAGAGATAATTAAGAAGCACAGGGAAGGAGGGAAGAGGAAGAATCAGACCAGAAAGAGGAAAAAAAAAACGATGGGAAAATAGAGAATAGAGGAAGAGGAGAAGAGAGGAAGAAGGGAAATGGGAATTTGTGGTTTATTTATGTTTACACAAATTCTCTTTGAGTGAAAAGCGATCGCCCTGCGACTGTAAATATGAGGAAAAAAAGAAAAGAAAAAAAAAAGGTGAATATAGGAAATTTTATACAATCACGTGACTGTACACATAAACAGGTGTGTACGTGTGTGTTGGTGTGTATATGACGAGAGCGAGGAGGAGAAAGAGAGAAGGAGGAAAAGAGAGAAAAAAATATATTATCTGGATGTTTGTATGATTTTGTGTTTTAATTTTATCTTTTTATTTTATTTATTTATATTCTTTTATTTATATAGAAATGATAATAACAATGAATAAATAATGATAATAGATAGATAAAAGATTATGAACAAAAAAATGATAAAGCGAATAAAAATAATCAAACATCTACGAAATAAAGGAAGAAGGGGGGAAGAGAGGAAGGGAGGGAAGGAAGAGGAAAGAGAAGGAGGGAGGGAGAGAGGGAGGAGGAAAGAGAGGGAGGGAGAGAGGGAGGTGGAAAGAGAAGGAGGGCGAGAGGGAGGAGGAAAGAGAGAGGGAGGAAGGGAAGAAAGAAAGAGGGAAGAGGAAAGACGAGAGAAGAAACAAAGGGCAAGAAAAAAGAAAAAGAAAGAGACGAAACGGAAATGAAAATGGAAAAAAAACAACACAATGCCGGCTCGTGTATTTCAAGAATACGTTAACGAATCTCGCGGAGACACAGGCGCCTCCACGTGAGCCGAGAGAAACCCTCTACGTCGTGGTTTCGCTGCATAAAAACGAGAATTATGTCGCCTCATCGCGAATAAATCCGGAGGCGTTCGCAGCTGGGGAAATGTATGCGCATTAATCTCTGACTACAAGAACGCGCGCCGCCGACCAGCTGACACAAACGTCTTTTTAAAAATACAGGAATTCCGACTCAATTCTACTGAAAAAGACAAAACAAAAACAAAAGAATAGATAATATCAAAAGGAAAGAGAGAAAAAAGAACGTACCATGACGATAAATAAAGAGTAGAAAAATAAATGGGACGAGAAAGAACAAACACAAACGTCTTTTAAAAAATACAGAATCTCCGACTCAATTCTAACGAAAAAACAAAACAAAAACAAAAAACAGATAATATCAAAAGAAAAAGAAAAAAAAGAATGTACCATGACGATAAATAAAGAGTAGAAAAATAAATGGGACGAGAAGAAAAAGCAGAAAAACAAAAATAAAAAGATGAGATACCTAAGGCAAGTATCCCGCCACGGACTATCTCAAGTGGCGGGAAATTTAAAGGGAAGTATCTCGTAAATCTTGGGGAGAGAGAGAGAGAGAATGAGATACGGAGGAGAGAGAGAGAGATAATAGAGAGGCATGTGTATAGTGTGTACTGTGTATATGTATGGAGAGGGAGAGGGAGAGAGGGAGGAGGAGGGAGAGGGAGAGGAGAGAGGAGAGGGAGAGGGAGAGGGAGGGAGAGAGGGAGGGAGGGGGAGGGAGAGGGGGAGGAGGGGAGAGAGGAGAGAGAGAGAGAGAGAGAGAGAGAGAGAGAGAGAGAGAGAGAGAGAGAGAGAGAGAGAGAGAGAGAGAGAGAGAGAGAGAGAGAGAGAGAGAGAGAGAGAGAGAGAGAGAGAGAGAGAGAGAGAGAGAGAGAGAGAAGGGAGGGAAGGGAGAGGGAGAGGAGAGAGGGAGGAGGGGAGAGAGAGGGAGGAGTGAGAGGGAGAGAGAGAGAGAGAGAGAGAGAGAAGAGACTTATAAACATATATATATACATATATATATATTTATATATATATATATATATATATATATATATATATATATATATATATATATATATATTATATATATTTTATATATATATATATATATATATATATATATATATATATATATATATATATATATATATATATATATATATATATATATATATATATATATATATATATATATATATATATATATATATATATATATATATATATATATATATATATATATTATATATAAATAAAAAAATAATATTTTTTATATATATATATATATATTTATATATATATATATATATATAGATATATATATATATATATATATATATATATATATATATATATATATATATATATATATATATATATATATATATATATATATATATATATATATATATATATATATATATATATATATGTGTATATATATATATATATATATATATTTATATATATATATATATATATATATATATATATATATATATATATATATATATATATATATATATATATATATATATATATATATATATATATATATATATATATATATATATATATATATATATATATATGTTTATAAGTTTCTCTCTCTCTCTCTCTCTCTCTCTCTCTCTCTCTCTCTCTCTTTCTCTCTCTCTCTATCCTCTCTCTCTCCTCTCTCTCTCTCTCTCTCTCTCCTCTCTCTCTCTCTCTCTCTCTCTCTCTCTCTCTATATATATATATATATATATATATATATATATATATATATATATATATATATATATATGGGTGTTTGTGTTCAAGAGCTAAAAAAGAAAAAGACACAGATAACTGATGAGTAAATAGAATACATATAGGAAAAGCGACATTTATAGAAACAGAGGAATAGATAGAAAAAGCGCTTAGAAAAAAAACAAGAAAAAAACGAAATGTCAAAAAAGAAAACAGATCAAGAAAAAAGCGAAGAAAAAAAACGGAAATGGAGAAAGATATTAAGAAAGAAGAAATAAAGAAAAAAGGAGGAAAGGCAGACGGAAAGAAACGATAGAAAAGAGAGAGGAAGAAATCAAAGAAAGAAAGCATGGAAAAAAGGAAGGAAGAAATAACGAAAACAAGAAAAGATAAGAAAGAAAGAAAAGAAAATAAGATAGAATAGAATATATAAAAAAGAAAAACAAAACGAAAAATACAAAAAAAAACGAAATCCAAACACAACAAAATACACCAAATAAAAAACAAAAACAAAAAAAAAAAAATAAAAAAACGGAAAGAGAGAAAGAGAAAGAGAAAGAGAGAAAAAAAATCGAAAGAAGAGAAAGAGAAAGAGAAAGAGAGAAAAGAAAAAAGGTCAGAAAGGCCAAGAACGGAAGCCACTGTTGAAGACCTTGTCCAAACAAACGCCTAAACATAGCACTGTCTTCCCCCTTCTTAAGCGTTCTATGAGACGCATTCTTTCCCGACGTCGTTCCCGAGATGGATGGGGGTGGGGGTGGGGGTGGGAGGGGAAGGAGAGGGGGTAGGGGGAAGAGGTGGGGGAAGGAGGGAGGGAAGATGGGGTAGGGGGAGGAGGGGAGGGAGATGGGGAGGGGGTAGGGGAAGAGGGTAGGGAGGAGGAGGAGGGGGAGGGAAATGGGGAGAGAGGAGGGGAGGTGACGGGGAGGAGGGAGGGGTAGGAGAGGGGGAAGAGGTGGGGAGGGGGTAGGGAGGGAGGAAAAGGAGGGGGAAGGTGGGAGGTGAAGGAGAGGGGGAGGAGGAGGTGAAGGGAAAGGGAGGAGGGAAGAGGGGAGGGGGTGAAGGGATGGGAGAGACAAGGAGGGAGGGAAGGAAGCTAGTACAGGGGAAGGGAGGGGGAAGGAGGGGGGTGAGGGGGGAGAAGTCCAAGCATCCACCAAGAAAGTCAGGGAGATAAAATCAAGATGTTCCTCGGGATGCAGGTAAGACAGATACACACCAGTTCTCACGGTCTTTGGGGAAACTTCAGAGCCACTCACCTGAAAAAGAGAGAAAAAAATTGTTATATATATGTGGTTTATGTAACAATGGTATTTAAAGCCACTCAACTGAAAGTTTTTTTTTTTATCTATATGTGGTTTATGTAGCAGTGGTATTTCAAAGCCACTCAGCTGAAAAAAAAATATATATGTGGTTTATGTAACAATGGTATTCAAAAACACTTCGTTGAAACAAACAAACAAAAAAAAAAGTTATTTATATGTGATTTATGTAAGAGTGGTCTCCAAAGACACTCAGTAAAAAAAAAAAACAATAAAAACTTTAGTTATTTATATATTTTTACATAATGGTGTTGTTTAACTCTCTCTCTCTCTCTCTCTCTCTCTCTCTCTCTCTCTCTCTCTCTCTCTCTCTCTCTCTATATATATATATATATATATATATATATATATATATATAGATAGATAGATAGATAGATAGATAGATAGATAGATAGATAGATAGATAGATAGATAGATAGATAGATAGATAGATAGATAGATAGATACACAAACTGTATGCGTTTAGTTGATGTGTACATAGATATAGATATACCAAATATATGACTATACTTAATGTGTACATATACATAAATATACATGTATGTATGTGCGTTTATGGATACAGACACATGTACACACACGCAAGCTTCCTTAAAATTTCCGTAAAATATCGAATACTTTATATTAATTTCTATTTAATTCATTTTTTTATATTCACATTTATTACCTTTTAATATAGACATAACTATTGCGTTATTGATAATATGTTTATATGAAAATGCGCTTATAAAATGAATATAAAAAAATGTCATACATGTATACGTAAATGGAAAAAAAAGAATAAATAGATAAACAGAGTGATAAAAGAATAAATGAGAATAAGAAGAAACTGGATATCTCCTCTCCCTCTCCCTCCCCCCTCCCCCCCCCGTACGAAATACAATTCCTCAAAAGAAAAGAAAGAAAGAAAAAAAGATAAAAGTGACTACCCATAACCACAGATTTCTCCCTCCCCCACCACTATCCTCCTCCCATTTCCCCCCTCCCCCTCCTTTCCCTCCCTCCCTCTCCCTTCACGCCCTAAGCCCCTCCTCCCCCACCACCCCCTCCCCCCTCTCCTCGCCCACCACCCCCTCCTTTCTCCCTCTCTTCCCTCCCCCTCCTTTCCCTCCATCCCCCTCTTCTCCCTTCACCCCCTCTCCGTCCCATCTCCCCTCCCACCCCCTCCTTTCCCCCCTCACCCCTACCCTTCTCCCACCTCTTCCCTCTCCTTCCTCCTCCTCCCCATCCTCCCCCTCCCTCCCTCCCTCCCTACCCTCCCATCCTTCCTTCCATCTCCAGCTCCTTTCCTTACCCTCCTCCCATCTCCCACCCCCTCCTTTCCCTCTCCTCCCCTCCCCTACCTCCCTCCTCTTCACCCCCCTATCCCCCCTACCTCATCCCTCCTCCCACCCTCCTCCTCCCTACCCACCTCCTCCCTTCCCTCCACCCCCTCCCACCCATCTCCTCCCTCCTCCTCCCTTCCCTCCACCCCCTCTCCCCCCTCCCCTATCCCCCCATCTCCTCCCCCCCTCCCTCCCCTATCCCCCCATCCTTCCTCCTCCTCCCATCCTTCCTCCCTCCTCCCATCCCCTCCTTCCTCCCCCTCCCCACCTTTCATCCCCCCCACCCCCTCCCCTTATCTCTTATCAACACACAACGGGGGCTTATCAAAAGGGAGATCTGCCTCTCGGGGGTCACGGCAGGTTTCCCCGCGGCTGGAGGTCATGTTTTCGCATCTCGGGGTCATGACCTTATCTCGCCCCTGGTCACCTTCCAGATAGTCGAGATTGGTTCGTTGTAAGAAGTCTTTGGGTGTTTGTTGTTTTTGTTTCGTTATCAGTTTATTGTTGTTTTTGTTTCGTTATCAGTTTATTGTTGTTTTTGTTTCGTTATCAGTTTATTGTTGTTATTGTTTCGTTATCAGTTTATTGTTATCATTGTTATTATTATCATGATTATTTTCATCTTAATTATCTTTATTATCATTGTTATTATCGGGTGATGAGTCTGGGTATATATATTTTTTTCTGTTGATGCTATCATAATCATTATATTAATAATAGTAATAAGAATATTGATGTTGATATGACAATAATGATAATAATGATGATGATAATGATAAAACATCAGCAATGACGATAATCATCATCATCGGCATCTTTACTATCATTATTATTATTACCATTATGAAAATTGTATATCATTATAAGAATCATTATTATTATTTTTGTCATCATCATCGTTATTATCATCATCCCTCTTTCACTCCCTGTCTCTCGCTCGCTTCCTCCCTGTCTCTCGCTCGCTCCCTCCTTCTCTCTCTATCCCCTTCTACCTCTCTCCCTCTCTCCCTCCCTCCCTCCCTCCCTCTCCCTCCCCTTCTACTTCTCTCCCTCCCTCCCTCTTTCTCCCTCTCTCCCTCTCTCTGTCTCTCCCTCCCTCCCTCCTTCTACCTCTCTCCTCCTTCTCCCCCCTTCTACCTCTCTCTCTCCTCCCCTTCTACCTCCCTCCCTCCCTCCCTCCCTCTACCTCCCTCTCTCCCTCCGTCCCTCCCTTCTCACTCTCTCTCAATGTTGCAACCCCCTCCCCACCACCCTCTATAACCCCCCCACCCCACCACCCTCTATGACCCCCCCCCACCCCTCTCTATGACCCCCCTCTATGACCCCCACCCCACCCCTCTCTATGACCCCCCTCTATGACCCCCCACCCCACCCCTCTCTATAACCCCCCCTCTCTATGACCCCCCACCCCACCCCCTCTCTATGACCCCCCACCCCACCCCTCTCTATGACCCCCACCCCACCCCCCACCCCACCCCACTCTATGACCCCCCCCCGCCCCTCTACGAAGGGCAGTGCAAGAGAGGGGTTGTTATCATATAGGATTTCAGATCACCTGTTATTTTGGGCGCGTTATTTTTGTGTTCTTAATGAGGTCTTTGTTCTTGTCCGGTTATCGGGTCTTGGAATCGTCGAAGGCTTTTTCTTCTTCGTTTTGTTCTTGGTCTTGTTGTTATTCTTGTTCTTCTTCTTCCACTTCTTCTCCTTGTTTTTCTTGTTTCTGATTGATTTTGTTTTTGTCCTTCTCGTTCTCCTCCTCCTTCACCTCCTTCTTCTCCTTCTTCTTCTTCTTCTTCTTCTTCTTCTCCTTCTTCTCCTTCTCCTTCTCCTTCTCCTTCTTCTCCTTCTCTTCTTCCCCTCCATCTCCTTCTTCTTTTCCTTGTCCTCCTCTTTTTCCTTTATTATCATGATTATTATCATCATTATCATTATCAGTTTTTACTCATTATTCTCATTATCATTGTTATAATCATTTCCTTTATTCCCATCATTATTCCCATTATCACCATTATCACTAATATCATCACTCCCATTCTTATCATTTTCCTTTCTTCTCTTTTTCTTGGTCTTCGAGATCGCCTGCGGTAACGCCCTTACACATAAATTCTTTTTCTTATTCTTAATTTGATCTCTGAGGATCAAACTTTATCAAGTGGACGATGGGAAACTATTTTCTGATTTTTCTTTTATTCAATCTCTTTCTCTTTCTCTTTCGTTTAATCTCTTTCTCTCTTTTTTTAAATTTATTTTCTTTCTCTCCGTTTATTTACTTTTTTCTCTTTTCAATCTCTTTTCAAAATCTCTCTCTCTTTCTTACTCGTCTTCTCTCTCTCTCTCTCTCTCTCTCTCTCTCTCTCTCTCTCTCTCTCTCTCTCTCTCTCTCTCTCTCTCTCTCTCTCTCTCTCTCTCTCTCTCTCTCTCTCTCTCTCTCTCTCTCTCTCTCTCTCTCTCTCTCTCTCTCTCTCTCTCTCTCTCTCTCTCTCTCTCTCTCTCTCTCTCTCTCTCTCCCTCTCTCTCCCTCTCCCTCTCTCTCTCTCTCTCTCTCTCTCTCTCTCTCTCTCTCTCTCTCTCTCTCTCTCTCTCTCTCTCTCTCTCTCTCTCTCTCTCTCTCTCTCTCTCTCTCTCTCTCTCTCTCTCTCTCTCCTCTCCCTCTCCCTCTCCTCTCTCTCCCTCTCCCTCTCTCTCTCTCTCTCTCTCTCTCTCTCTCTCTCTCTCTCTCTCTCTCTCTCTCTCTCCCTCTCCCTCTCCCTCTCCCTCTCCCTCTGCCTCTCCCTCTCCCTCTCCCTCTCCCTCTCCCTCTCTCTCTCTCTTTATTTCTACTTCTTCGTTTCTGAATCGCATTCATTTGTGAGAAATGCAGAAAAGGTATGAATGAGAAGGAATATCTTCACAATACATCTTCGTCAGAAATACATGATATATTCGAAACCAATTAAATACATCTACTGTATTGTGAAGAAATTCAGTCTCATTTATACCTTTCCTTCCCCCCTTTCTCTCTATTTACCTCCTCTCTTTTCTTTTTCTCTCCGCATCTTCTACTTTCTGTTCTTACACTCTCTTTCTTTATCTATATCTCTTTTCTCTATCTCTCTTCGTCCCTTTTTTACTTTCTCTCATATTATTTCCTTCTTCTCTTGTCTATTTCTCTTTCTCTCTATTTCTTCCTATCCTCATTTTTCTTTCCAATTTATCTTCCTCTTTCACGTCTCTCTCTCTTCTTTATCTTTCTACTTCTAATTTTCTGCTTTCTCTTACCTTTTTCCCTTTTCCTCTTTCCATTTCTCTTCCTCTCTCTCTCTCCTTCCGCTCCTCCTAATCTCCCACTTTCTCTTCCCTTTTCCTCTATCTCTTTCTCTTCCTCTCTCCTTACGTTTCTAATCTGCTTTCTTTTTCTATTTTCCTTTTTTCCTCTCATTCCTCCTCCTTCTCTTCCCATCTCTCTTTCCACACCTCCTAATGTTCCGCTTTCTCTTTCATTATCATTTCCCCCTTTCTCTTTCCGCTTCTAATCTGCTTTCTCTTCCATTTTCCCTTTCTCACTCTCTCCTTTCGTCCCTCCTAATCTTCTCCTTTCTCTTCCATTTTTATTTTTTCTCACTCTTTCTCCTTCTCTTCCTATCTCTCCTTCCGTCCCTCCTAATCCTCCGCTTTCTCTATCCATCTTTTCTCCATTCTCCATTTTCATTTTCCTCCTTCTCTTCCTCCGCTTTCTCTCTCCATCTTTTCTCCATTTTCCTCTCACTCCTCCTCCTCCTTCCTCTCTCTCCATCCGTCCCTCCTATTCCTCCGCTTTCTCTATCCATCCTTTCCCCATTCTCCATTTTCCTCTTTCTCCTCCTCTTCCTCTCTCTTCCTCCGCTTTCTCTATCCATCTTTTCTCCATTCTCCATTTTCCTCCTCCTCCTTCTCTTCCTCTTTCTCCTTCCCTCCGCTTTCTCTATCCATCTTTTCTCCATTCTCCATTTTCCTCCTCCTCCTTCTCTTCCTCTTTCTCCTTCCTCCGCTTTCTCTATCCATCTTTTCTCCATTCTCCATTTTCCTCTTCCTCCTTCTCTTCCTCTCTCTCCTTCCTCCGCTTCCTCTATCCATCTTTTCTCCATTCTCCATTCTCCTCTTTCTCCTTCTCTTCCTCTCTCTCCTTCCTCCGCGTTCTCTACCCATCTTTTCTCCATTTTCCATTTTCCTCCTCCTCCTCCTTCTCTTCCTCTCCCTCCTCTCTCCGTTTTCTCTATCCATCCCTTTCTCCATTCTCCATTTTCCTCTTTCTCCTCTCGTCCTTCTCGTCCCTCCTAATCCTCCGCTTTCTCTACCCATCTTTTCTCCATTCTCCATTTTCCTCTTTCTCCTTCTCTTCCTCTCTCTCCTTCCTCCGCTTTCTCTATCCATCTTTTCTCCATTCTCCATTTTCCTCTTTCTCCTTCTCTTCCTCTCTCTCCTAATCCTCCGCTTTCTCTATCCCTCTTTTCTCCATTCTCCATCTTCCTCTTTCTCTTCTCGTCCGTCTCGTCCCAGCGGCCGGTCCTTAGGGAGGGTCTGCGGACGTCGGGAGCTGAGATAAGGAAGTCCCTTGGTCACTCTTCCCTTTGGGGGGCTTTTGTGGGGGTGGGAAGGAGGGGAGAGAGGGAGGGAAGGGTGGGAGGGAGGTAGGAGGGGAGAGAAGGTGGTGGGATTGGGGTAGGAGGGAGGGAGGGAGGGAGAAGGGAGGAGGGAAGGGGGTGAGGATGGGGTGAGTGAGTCCCTTGGTCACTCTTCCCTTTGGGGGCTTTTGAGGGGGTGGGAGGTGGGGGGAGGGGGAGAGGAGGGAAGGGAGGGAGGAGGGAGGGAGGGTGGTTTGAGGGGGGTGGGGGAAGGAGGTGGGTGGTTTGAGGGGGGATAAGGAAGGAGGCAGGGAGGAGGGGGATTGGGGTAGGAGGGGGTGATGGTTTGAGAGAGGGGTGAGGGAGGGTGGGAGGGAGTGGGAGGATGGGGGGTAGGAGGTGGGTGGGAAGGAGGGAGGAGGGAGGGAGGGAGGGGGTGAGGTGGGATTGGGGTAGGAGGGAGGGAGGGTGGTTTAAGGGTAGGAGGGGTGAGGTGGGGGGTGAGGGGAGAAAGGGAGGGGGAATTGGGTAGGAGGGGTGAGCTGGGAGGGTGGTCTGAAGATGGGGCGTGAGGGGGAGGGAGGTGAAGGTAGGGAGGGAGTGTGGTTTGAGGGGAGAAGATAGGGACAAAGGAAGAAAAGGGAGGAAGGAAAGAAGATTGAGAGAGGGTGGGATGGAAGGGAGGGAGGGAGGTTTGAAAGAGGGAGGGACGAGGGTGGCGGTAGGAGAGGGGGAGGGAGGGTGTTGAGAATGGGTGGGGGAAGGAGGGAGGGGGATAAAAATAGAGAGAGAGAAAATAAAAGAACCAGAGAGAGAGAGAAAAAAGAACCAGAGAGAGAGAAAGAAAGAACAGAGAGAGAGGAGGGGGGAGAGAAAGAACCAGAAAGAAAGAAGGAGAGAGAGAGAGAGAGAGAAAGAGAGAGAGAGAGAGAGAGAGAGAGAGAGAGAGAGAGAGAGAAAGAACCAGACAAACAGACAGACAGACAGAGAGAACTACTTTCGAAAGCCCTTGTCACGGAAACAAAGCCATTGTCCGAATAGATTTCCTCTCATTATTTTCCTTTCTCTCTCTCTCTCTCTTTATGTCTCTCTCTCTCTCTTTATGTCTCTCTCTCTCTCTTTATGTCTCTCTCTCTCTCTCTCTTTATGTCTCTCTCTCTCTCTCTTTATGTCTGTCTGTCTGTCTGTCTGTCTGTCTGTCTGTCTGTCTGTCTGTCTGTCTGTCTGTCTGTCTGTCTGTCTGTCTGTCTGTCTGTCTGTCTGTCTGTCTGTCTGTCTGTCTCTCTCTCTGCCTCTCTCTCTCTCTCTCTCTCTCTCTCTCTCTCTCTCTCTCTCTCTCTCTCTCTCTCTCTCTCTCTCTCTCCCCTCCTCCCTCCTCACTCATTCCCTCATTCTCACTCACTCACTCATTCGTGCACTCTCACTCACTCACTCATTCACTCACTCACTCACTCACTCACTCATTCTCTCTCTGTCACTCACTCACTCACTCTCTCCCTCCCTCTCTCTCTCCTCTCCCACTCCCTCTCCCTCTCCCTCTCCCTCCCTCTCTCCCTCCCTCTCTCCCTCCCTCTCCCTCTCCCTCTCTTTCATTCTTTCCTGAGGAGGCCGAGGTCTGGCCGCGTCTCCTCTGGTAACAAAACGAAGATGGAAGCTAACAAAACAAAATTCTTTTGGGAGGTAAACAATGTCGAAGAAGAAGAAGAAGAAGAAGAAGAAGAAGAAGAAAAAAATTTACAATTTTCCTTCTCATTTTTTTATGTCTTATTTCCTCCTCTTCCTCCTCCTCGTACTTCTTGTGTTTCTCCTCTTCTTCCTCCTTGTCTTTCTCTTCTTAATTCTTGTTATTTTTCTCTTTCTCCTATTCTTCCTTTTTATCTTATCCTTCTTTTCATTTCTTCTTTTCCCCTTCCTCTTCCTCTCTTTCTTACTCGCCCCCTCCTTTCCTCCCTTTCCTCTACCTCTATCTCTTCTTCTTCCTCTTCCTTCACCTCTTTCTTTTCTTCTTTCTCTCCCTCCGACTCTCTTTCTTCCTCCTGCTTCCTCTCTTCTTCCTCTTCTTACTTTTCTTTTTCTTCCTCGCCTCCTCCTCCTTCCCCATCCTCTTCCTCCTTCTTCTCCTCCCTCCTCCCCTTCCTCCCCCATCCTCCTCTTCCTCCTCCTCCTTCCACAGGATATCAAACCCCTCCTTCCCTCCCCCCCTTCCCCCCTCCTAGTCCTCCTGTAGACGCGGGCGCCCTTCCTCACGCCCTTCATAGAACCGCCCACACGCCCGCACGTCCTCACGCCCTCACGCCCACACGCCCACACGCTCTCGCCTAATCCTGACTGACGGAGGGCGAGGAATAAGTGCCTAAATGTCTTCTGGCTTCCGTGGGCGGGTTCGGATGGTGGGCTTAGGACGGTTAGGGTGGGCGGGCTTGACAGGTGGGCTCGGGTGGGTTGGTTTGAGGTTTCGGGTACGTGGGTGGGGTTGGGAGGTCGGTGGGTGGGTTTTTGGGGGGTGGGTGGGTTAGTGGGCTCGGGTGGGTTTAGGTGTGTTGGTGGGTTTGGGTGGGCTCGGGGTGGGTTTTTGGATGGGTTTGGGAGGTGGGCTCGGGTAGGTGTTTTTTTCGGTGGGTGGGCTTTTTGTTGGCTGGGTTTTGGGGTTGGTAGATGGGTGGTGGGTTGTTAGGGTGGGGAGGAGAGGGAGGAAGGGAGGAGGTGAGAGACAGAGAGTGAGTGTGTGTGT
>NC_091563.1:42085089-42090089 GCF_042767895.1 Penaeus vannamei | reverse complement strand
GAAGACAGGGAGACAGACTGACAGATAGACAGACAGACAGACAGAGAAAAAGGAGGCAGAAAGACAGACTGACAGATAGACAGAAAGAGACAAAGGGGCAGATAGACTGACAGATAGATTGGTAGAGACAGACAGACAGACAGACTGACGGATAGACAGACAGGCAGACAGAGAAAAAGGAGGCAAAAAGACAGATTGACAGATAGACAGATAGACAGAGACAAAGGGACAGACAGACTGACAGATAAATTGCTAGAGACAGAGGTATGTAGGCAGATAGATTGACAGATAGACAGACAGAGACAAAGGGATGTAGACAGACTAACAAACAGACAAGTAGAGACAGGCAGACACACAGACAGACAGACAGAAATGACAGATATACGGACTGACGGGTAGGCAAGGGGGCAAACGCACACACACACGCACACACGCACACACGCACACGCACGCACACACGCACACACGCACACGCACGCACACACGCACACACACACCATGAAAGGGGCGAAAGCAGAGACAGTGAGATAAAAGTGTGTAAGCTGACCGGTCGAGTGATTAAACTCTTATTTTTATTCATTTTGTTTCTCCTTCTTCCTTTTCTTCATTTTGTTTCTCCTTCTTCCTTTTCTTCCTTTTTCTCATTTCCTTTTCCTGTTCCTTTGTAATTCTCCTCTTGTTCTTCTTGTTAATTTTTTTTCTTACTCTTTCATTTCTCTCTCGTTTTCCTCTTAGTCATCCTTCTTCTCTTTTTCTTTCCTCCTTTTCCTCCTCCTTCCTTTTTGCATTCCTCTTTTTCCATGCTTCCCTTCCCCCTATGTATTCAACAGTCTTTCCTCTCTTCCACTTTCCCCTATTCCTTCTCCTCCTCATCATTTTTCCAGTTCTCTCCTCCTAAACCTCTTCCTCCTCCTCCTCCTTCTCCTCTTCCTCCGCCATCTCCATCACCACCTCAACTTCCTCCTCCTTCCATTCCACCCACCTTCCTCCTCTTCCTCTACATCCTCCTCAACCTCCTTCTAAACACCCCCCGCCTCCTTCTTTTAGACACCCCCCGCCTCCTCATTTTAGACACCCCCGCCTCCTACTTCTATACACCCTCCCCCACCTCCTCCTTCTTCTACCCCCCACACCTCCTTCTCCTCTTAGACCCCCCACCCTGCCTCCTTCTCATTTTAGACCCCCCCTCCGCCTTCTCCTTTTGACACCCCCTCCCGCCTCCTCCTCCTTTTAGACCCCCCTCCCATGCCTCCTCCTCCTTCTAGACCTCCCCCCCCCCCCGCCTCTTTCTCATTTTAGACACCCCTACGCCTCCTCCTTATACACCCCGCCTCCCCCGCCTCCTCCTTCTAGACACCCCCCCCCCTCCTGCCTCCTCCTCCTTCCTTTCCCACCACGACAAATAAACGTCCTTCTTCCTCAGCTCCTTAGGATCTCTTCTCGGCTCCATCAACACTGGCGGAGTCTCAAGGAGTTTGTGGTGGGAAGGAGGAGGAGGAGGAGGAGGAGGGGAAGGAGGAGGAGGAGGAGGGGGAGAAGGTAGAGGAAAGGGAGAGGGAGGGGGAGGAGGAGGAGGAGGAGGAGGGAGAGGGGGAGAGGGAGGAGGAGTAGGAGGAGGAGAGGAAGAGGAGGAGGAAGGAGGAGAGGAAGGGAGGAGGGAGGAGGAGGAGAGGGAGGAGGAGGAGGAGGAGGGAGGAGGGAGGAGGAGGAGGAAGAGGGAAGGAGAGGGAGGTGGAGGGGAGAGGGAGGAGAGGAGGAGGAGGGAGGGAAGAAGGAGGAGGAGGAGGAGGGAGGAGGAGGAGGAGGAGGAGGAGGAGGAGGAGGAGGAGAAGAAGAAGAAGAAGAAGAAGAAGAAGAAGAAGAAGAAGAAGAAGAAGAAGAAGAAGAAGAAGAAGAAGAAGAAGAAGGAGAAGGAGGAGGAGGAGGAAGAAGATAATTATAATCATTACAATTATTATCATCATTAATATCTTTATCATCATCATCTTTATTATCATAAACATTATTATTGGGAAATAATCTCATAATCATTATTACTTTTCTCATTAATTATTTTCATCATCATTATCACCATTATCCCTTCTCTTCCTCTCCTCTTCCTCTCTCATTCTTCACCTACCGCTATTCCCATCTTCCAGGCAGTGAAAATACACAAGAACGAGAGAAGAGAAGAGAGAAGAGAGAGGAGAGAGAGAAGGAAGAAAGGAAGAAAACGCAAGAAGCAGATAAATGAAAAAAAGAAAAGTAGAAGATAGAAGGAAGAGAGAAGTAAAACGAAGGAGTAAAGAAGAACACCAAAAAAAAGAAAATAGGACAGAGGCTAAACAAACTAATAAAAAACAAGGAGAAGAAGAGGAAAAAAGGAAGAAAAAAGAAGAAAGCAGATGACAATAAATGAATAAATGAATGAATGAATAAATATCTAAATAGATAGATAAACAAATAAAATAAACAAATACAACAAAAGAAAAAAAACAAGGATGAAAGGGAGAGAACAGAAAAAACAGAAATATGAGAAAGAGAGAGAGAGATAAATGCAAAAAAAGGATGAAAAAGAGAACAGAAAACAACAACAACAACAAAGAACAGAA
This sequence comes from Penaeus vannamei, assembly GCF_042767895.1. NCBI lineage: Eukaryota > Metazoa > Arthropoda > Malacostraca > Decapoda > Penaeidae > Penaeus > Penaeus vannamei. The sequence continues at coordinate 42,087,498 of NC_091563.1, read as the reverse complement.
ACATGAGAAAGATAGAGAGATAGATAGAAAGAGAGAGAGAGAGAGAGCGAGAGAGAGAGAGAGAGAGAGAGAGAGAGAGAGAGAGAGAGAGAGAGAGAGAGAGAGAGAGAGAGAGAGAGAGAGAGAGAGAGAGAGAGAGAGAGAGAGCAAGAGAAAGAGCAAGAGAGAGAGAAAGAGAAAGCGAGAGAGAAAGAACAATCGAAAGAGAAAAAGCAAGCGAAAGAGAAAGAGAGAGAGAGAAAGAAAAAAAAAAGAAAAAAGAAGACGCGAGAATGTCTTCCTTTCGGGGGGCCGCCAAGGAACCTCTCGAGACGCCTTTCTCAAGGAGTTCTCGCGATGGCAACTTGGACCTTTGTTTACGTGGGGGGTGGGGGGGGTGGGGGGAGATGGGTGGGGGGTGGGTAGGAGGGAGGTGGGTAGGTAGGGGAGATCTGGGTGGGGGGAAGGTGGGAGTTAGGTGGGTGGGTGGGTGGGTAGGTGGGGGAGGTGGGGGGAGGGAGGTAGGTAGGGGAGAGGTGGGGGAAGGTGGTAGGGAGGAGTGGGGAGTGGTGGGGGGGAGAGGTGGGGGAAGGGGAAGGTGGGGAGAGGTAGGGATAGGTGGGAGGAAGTGGTGGGGGGAGATGGAGGGAAGGTAGGAGGAGGTGGGGAGCAGGAGGGAGGTTGGGGAGAGATGTTGGCCGGACGTGCCATTGTGTCCAGGGATGTGTGTGGGGGGAGGAGGGTAAGGAGGGGATGAGAAAAGGAGCTGGGGCTAAGGAGGGGGAGATAGGAGGAAATGGTGAAGGGGGAGGTAGGGGAAGTGGGGGGAGGGGGAAGTGGGGGAGAAGGGAGAAGACGAGGAAGTAGGGGTTGTGTGGGAGAGGAAAGGGAAGAAGGAGGGAGAGGAACGACAGAAGAAAAGAAGGAGGAGATAGAGGAAGGTGGAGAAAGCAAGGAAACAAGAGAGAGAGAGAAGGAGGGAGAGGAACGACAGGAGAAAAGAAGGAGGAGATAGAGAAAGGTGGAGAAAACAGGGAAACAAGAGAGAGAGAAGGAGGGAGAGGGACGGAAGGGGAGGGAGAGGAGGGGGTACACAGAGGAAGTGAGGGAGATAGAAGACAAGAAGTGAACTTGTGTAGGAAGAAAGGAAGGAAAGGAAACAGAAGAGGAGCGTAGGGAGGGAGACCCAAAGAGGAGGAGAGGAAGGAGGAAGAGGTCTAAGAGGAGGCAAGAAGAGGAGAAGAATCTAAAGGAAGAGAAGGTTAGGAAGGAATAGGAAGAGGAGTATAGGAATAAAGGGTATGGGTAAATACGGAAAGGAGGAGAAAGTGTGAATAAGGAATCGTAATAAGTGAAAGAGGAAAAAGTGGAAGGACTAGAGGAAGCGAGGCGAAGAGGGGAAGGGAAGAGGGAGTAAGGAGGAAATAAAGACAGGGTGAATAGAGAAAAGGGAGAAGGGGAGAAATGAGAAGTGATTGAGAGGAGGAAAGGGAGAGGGGGGAAGACGTGAAAAGGGGGGAGAGGGAGAGGGTAAGAGGGAGTAAAAGGAAAAGTGAGAGAAATGAAAAGAGGGGAAAAGGAGGTATTGCAAAGAAGGGGAGAAAGGGGGAATAAGGGAAAAGGGAGAATTAGATAAACTGCAGAGAGTGGAGAGGAGAAGAGAGGTAGAAGTGGAAAATAAAGAGAGGGGAAAGGAGAAGCGAGAAAGAAGGGGAAAACCAAGAAAGGGGAAAGATGAAGCGAGAAAGAAGGGGAAAACCAAGAAAGGGGAAAGATGAAGCGAGAAAGAAGGGGAAAACCAAGAAAGGGGAAAGATGAAGCGAGAAAGAAGGGGAAAACCAAGAGACAGAGAAACAATTAAGAAGCGAAAAGTGTGGGGGGGGGAGGGATAGGGAAAAGGAGAAGAAGGACCTGTGAAGAGGGGGAAAGAGGGGGAAGGGGGAAGGGAAGGGTCCAAGGGCGCCCTGTGAAGAAGGGGAGAGAAAGGGGAGAGAAAGGGAAAGAGGGGGAGGGGGAGAGTCCAAGGGTGCGCTCTGAAGAGGGAGGAAAGAGGGGAAAAGAGGGGGGGGAGGGGAGAGTCCAAGAGCGCCCTGTGAAGAGGGAGAAAGAGGGAGAAAGAGGGGGTCCAAGGGCTGCCCTGCGAAGAGGGAGGAAAGAGGGAGGAAAGAGGGGAAAAGAGGGGGAAAGGGGGGAGGGGGGGAGAGTCCAAGGGCGCCCTCGACTGCTGTGTCCACGAAGCTGTTTGTCCAGCTGACGCGACGCCGCAAACCGCGAGAGAGAGAGAGTCCTTAAGACAGGAAGCTGTGATGGTGATTTCTTACATTGTCTGCGAGAATTGCTTTCCTCCTCCTCCTCCTCCCCCTTCCCCTCCTCTCCTATTCTTTCTCCTCCTCCCCTTACTCCCCCTCCCCTCCTATTCTTTCTCCTCCT
>NC_091563.1:42057589-42070089 GCF_042767895.1 Penaeus vannamei | reverse complement strand
CCCTCTTCCCTCCCCCTCCCCATCCCCATCTCCCTCCCCATCCCCCTCCCCCTCCCCCCTTCCCCCTCTCACCCCCACCCCCGCCCACATACCGATACAAAACCCGCGATAACCCGCTGATGGGCGCGCGACCGTCGATGCCTGACGCTACCACACTTTGCGGGCGGCGTTCCCCTTCCCCCTCTCTCTCCCCTTCCCCCTCTCTCTCTCCCCTCGGATGTCTTTCCCCTCGGATGTCACGGCCCGAGGCAGCGGCGCAATGACGGAATGAGGTGCAGTGTTCCCCCGGTGTCAGGGCGCTTCCTCTCTCTTTCTCTCGTTCTCTCGTTCTTTTTCTTTTTTCTCTTTTTCTTTCTTTATTCTCTTTCTCTCGCACTCTCTTTCTTTTTTTTTCTCGCTCTTTCTTTCTCTTTCTTTTTTTTTCTTTCTTTCTCGCTCTCTCTCTTTCTCTTTCTCTTGTCGATCTCGCTCTCTCTCTCTCTTTCTTTCTTTCTCTCTTTCTTTCTTTCTTTCTTTCTTTCTCTCTCTCTCTCTCTTCTCTCTCACTTTATCTCTCTCTCTCTCTCTCTCTCTCTCTCTCTCTCTCTCTCTCTCTCTCTCACTCTCTCTCTCTCTCTCTCTCTCTCTCTCTCTCTCTCTCTCTCTCTCTATCCATCCCTATTTTAGTTTCTTCACTTCTTTCCTCTAACTTCTGTATTCTCTCTCCTTCTTCCTCTTATTTTCCCCTCTGTTTCCACTTTCCCCTCTATTTACCCTCTTCTCTATCCCCTCTTTCCCTCTCCTCTCGAACCCTTTTGTTTCTCTCCTCTAATTTCTTTATTCCTTCTATCCTTCTCCTCTATCCCCTATTTTTATCCCCTCTGTTCCCTGTATCTCTCCCCTTTTTTATTTTTTATTTTTTTATTTATGTATTTTTTTTTAATGGTTGGTACTTTCATTTCTTTTTTTTAATCTTTTTGTAGAATAAAGCAGAAAAAAATCACATCAACGACAGACAGATAGATTGACAGATATATCCCGACAGACAGATGGACAGACAGACATCCCGAGACAGCTTGATAGACAGACAGACAGGACGATACACAGACAGGCAGATAGACACACAGACACCCAGAGACGTCCCAACAGACAGACAGATGGACAGAAACAGCCAGACAGACAGACAGAGACAGCCTAACCCCGACAGACAGACAGATGGACAGAGACAGCCCGACAGACATACAGACAGACAGACAGAGACAGCCTAACCCCGACAGACAGAGAGACAGACGGACAGAAACAGCCAGCCAGATAGACACACAGACACCCAGAGACATCCCAACAGACAGACAGAAACAGCCAGACATACAGACAGACATACACGAAAACAGCCCGCCAGATTGACAGACAGGCAGACAACCATACACCCAAAGACAGCCCGACAGACACCCAAAGACAGCCCGACAGCCAGACATACAGACAGACATAGACAAAGACACCCAGACAGACAGGCAACCAGATACACCCCGACAGACAGAAGGACAGAAACAGCCAGACAACCATACAGCCAGACACCCAAAGACAGCCCGACAGACACCCAAAGACAGCCCGCCAGCCAGACATACACCCCAACAGACAGACAGACAGCCAGACAACCATGCAGCCAGACAGATAGACAGACAAACACCCAGATACATCCCAACAGACAGACAGACAGACAGCCAGACAACCATGCAGCCAGACAGATAGACAGACAAACACCCAGATACATCCCAACAGACAGACAGACAGCCAGACAACCATGCAGCCAGACAGATAGACAGACAGACACCCAGAGACAGCCCGACAGCCAGACATACAGACAGACACCCAAAGACAGCCCGACAACCATACAGACAGACAGACACCCAAAGACAGCCCGACAACCAGACATACAGACAGACAGACATACACGAAGACAGCCAGACATACAGACAGACGGACAGAAACAGCCAGACACCCAAAGACACCCCAACAGACAGACAGCCCGGCAGCCAGACATACAGACAGACAGACACCCAAAGACAGCCCGCCCGATGGACAGCCACTCGCCCCTTCGCCCAGAGAGGTCGTCATCTCGCCACATTATCGGGACACAAAAACCTCCCCTTTTGTTGGTCCGCCACTTGTCCACTTTGCCCTAATGGACACGCGCTTTGTTCCTCCTCCTCTTTCTCCTCCTCCTTTTCCTCCTCCCTATCCTCCTTTTTCCTCCTCTTCCTCTCTATCCTCCTCCTCTTTCTCTTTCTCCTCCTCCTCCTCCTTTTCCTCCTCCTCCTCCTCCCAATCCTCCTTTTTCCTCCTCATCCTTCTCCTCCCAATCCTCTTTCTCTTTCTCCTCCTCCCTCTCCTCCTCCTCCTCCTTTTCCACCTCCTCCTCTCTATCCTCCTCCTCTTTCCCCTTCTCCTCCTATTCTTCTTCTTTTCTCCTCCTCCCTCTCCTCCTTTTCCTCCTCCTCCCTATCCTCCCAATCCTCTTTCTCTTTCTCCTCCTCTCTCTTCCTCCTCCTCCCTCCTATTCTTCTTCTTTCTCCTCCTCCTGCTCCTTCTCCTCCCTATCCTCCCTCTCTTCCTTCTCCTTTTCCTCCTCTTCCTTTTTTTCTTTTTATAATTTTTCCTTTTTTCTTCCTCCTTTTCCTTTCTCACCCCCCTCTCTCTCTCCCACTCCCTCTCTTTCTCTCTCTCTCCCTCTCTCTCTCTCTCTCTCTCTCTCTCTCTCTCTCTCTCTCTCTCTCTCTCTCTCTCTCTCTCTCTCTCTCTCTCTCTCCCTTTCTCGCTCCCTCTCTCTCCCTCTCTCTCCCTCTCTCCTCTCTCTCCCTCCCTCTCCCTCTCCCTCTCCCTCCCTCCTCTCTCCCTCTCCCTCAATCCCCCTCCCTCTCCCTCTCCCTCCCTCCATATCCCTCTCTCTCCCTCTCCCTCTCTCTCTCCCTCTCTCACTCCCTCTCCCTCTCACTCTCCCTCCCCCTCTCTCTCTCTTTCTTTCCTCTTCGATTCTCTCTTTCCCTCCCTCTCGCTTTTCCCATATTCCATATCCTCACGTCCTGGTGTTTACCTTGTTGTTTGCTTTGTTTTGGGAGCGTGTGAGATGGGTGGGTTGAGGGTGGGTTGAGAGTGGGCTGAGGGTGGGTTTTGGGTGGGTTGAGGGTGGGTGGGTGGGTGGGAGGTTGGGCGGATGCGTGGGTGGGGTGGGTTGAGGGTGGACTTTGGGTGGGTTTTGGGTGGGTTGAGGGCGGATGGGTGGGTCTTGGGTGGGCTGAGGGTGGGTGGGTGAATGGATTAATGGGCAGGTATGTTTTTAAAAGTGTTTGGATCCATAATCTACATCAGATCACTTTTTTTCATTTTACCCTACCCACCCCATCCACACCATCCACCCACATCCCCCTCCCTCTCCCCTTTATCCCCCACCGTTTCCCATCTCCCTGATCCCCCATCTCCCCTCCCTCTTCCTCTTCCCCTACCCCACCCCTCCCTCTTCCTCTTCCCCTTCCCCATTCCTCCCCCATTCACCTCCACCCCCACCCTCTTCCCCTTACCCCCCATCTCCCCACCATCCACCCTCTCTCCCTTACCTTCCCCTCCCCATCCACCTCCATCCCCCCACCCCCACCCACACCCCCTTCCATCTCCCCCCATCCCCCCACCCCCACCCCCAACCTCCACCCCCTACCCCCCGCCCCCCTCCCTCTTCCCCTTCCCCCATCCCCCACCCCCTCCCATCTCCCTGTCTCCTGTAGCGAGTGAACGAAAGCCTCGCCGGAACACCTGCATAATTAGCCTCCCTGGCACTCCCTGGGGCGGGTCACTGCCAGTGTGGAACGCGGGCAGAAGGCGGGGGTGCCAGACGGGGGTGGAGGAGGAGGAGGAGGGGGTGGAGGAGGGGGTGGGGGTGGGGAGGAGGGTGGAGGAGGATAGGGGCGGAGGAGGGGGTGCCAGGTGGGGTGAAAGAGAAGGGGGTGGGGGAAGGGGGCGGAGGAGGAGGGGAAAGGGACGGGGATGCCAGACGGGGGTGGAGGAGGAGGGGTGGAGGAATGAGGGGGATGGAGGAGGAGGGGGAAAGGGGACGGGGATGCCAGGCGGGGTGGAGGAGGAGGGGGACGGGGGTGAAGGAGGAGGGGGAAAGGGGACGGGGGTGGAAGAGAAGGGGGTGCCAGACGGGGGTGGAAGAGGAGGTGGAGGGAGGGGGGAAAGGAACCGGGGTACCAGGTGGGGTGGAGGAGGAGGAGGGACGGGGAAGGAAGGAAGGAGAGAAAGGGGAAGAGGGGAAGGAAGGGAAGGAGGGCAAGGAGGAGAGGGAGGAGAGAAGATGCGAACGAGAGGAAAAGGTTTCTCTCATGGGTAGATCGTAGACGTAGATGTAGATGAAAGAAAAAAACGATGACGTGAGGTAGATTGGAGTAGTCAGAGGTAGAGAGCTGACGGAGGGACACCCTGCTGACGTCGGTAGATCGTAGACGTAGTAAAGAGGCTGACGAGGGTAGATCCCAGACGTAGATGGAGGAAGAAAACGCTAACATGGGTAGATTGGATTTGCAGTTAAAGGGAGAAGCTGACGAGAGTAGATAATTGACGTAGCAGCAGAAGAATTGAGAAACAGCTGACGTAAATAGAGAGACGTAAATATAGACGTAGGTACGAATTGCTGACGTCGGTAGATTGTAGAAGTGATACGGGCGAGACTGACAAGGGTAGATCGCAGACGTAGATGCAAACGAAGTGAGAAACGACTGACGTGGGTAGATCCCAGACGTAGTAAAAAAAAACAAAAAAAACAGGAAGACGCTGACAAGGGTAGATAATTGACGTAAATATAGACAAAGGGGATAAACCGCTGACGTAGGTGGACCACAGACGTCTAAGTTCACGGAAGAAGAAGATACTAACGCGGTTAAAATGCAACTCGCTCTATGATGTGATATAAATGTCCTTACTTCAGCAATAAAATGGAGACGGAGGCGTGACTATAAGACGAAGATAAAAATGATAAAAATAAAGGTGAGGGAGTAAGATAGCGGAGAAGCAGAAGCAGGAACAGTTGTTATGACAGCGTTCAACAACAGGAAAGATAGATAGTGGAAAACGCTGACGGGGGAATAGCAACGAAAATATTAAGGACAAACGAAGGTCAGGAGGTAAAACAGCAAAATAAAAAAATAGCAGCAGTATTAGCAAGATAAATAGCAGCAGTATTAGAAAAAAATAGCAGCAGTGTTAGCAAGATAAATAGCAGCAGTATTAGAAAAAAATAGCAGCAGTGTTAGCAAGATAAATAGCAGCAGCAAAATAAAAAAAATAGCAGCAGTATTACCAAGATAAATAGCAGCAGTATTAGAGAGTGCGGTAGTAGTAGAAGTAGGAGCAGATGTAGCAGAAGCAGCAGAGACGATAGTAGGGAAAGGGAGAGAATAAAAGCAGAACCAGAAATAACAGCAAAAGCAGTAGCAGTAGTAACATGAGTTAATGTAAGTGGTAATAATTTTGATAATAAATTGATATAAATTGATATCAGTAGTAATAATAACGACAAGAAGTTCATATAAGTTTGTATAAGTAATAATGATGATGATAATGAGTTCGTATAAGTAGTAACACAACTTAAATAGCAACACAAGCGGTATCATAGTGATATAGATAATAGATAGACAGATAGATAGATAGATAATAGATAATAATACCCACTTTTTCAATTTTTCTTTCATAGTAGGAATATAAAAGATAGATAGATAATAGATAATAATACCCACTTTTTCAATTTTTCTTTCATAGTAGGAATATAAAAGATAGATAGATAACAGATAATAATTCCAACTCTTTTTTCACTTTTCTTTCATAGTAGGAATATAAAAGATAGGTAGATAGATAATAGATAATGATACCCACTTTTTCAATTTTTCTTTCATAGTAGGAATATAAAAGATAGATAAATAGATAATAGATAATAATACCCACTTTTTCAATTTTTCTTTCATAGTAGGAATATAAAAGATAGATAGATAACAGATAATAATTCCAACTTTTATCACTTTACTTTTAGGAATATCAAATCACCGAGGAATACTTTTCCCTTCACTATACACGGTCACTACACATAGCAATGTCCTGAGTCACTTACAAGACGAATGCAGTACTTATCTTCCCCATCCTCCTCCTCCCCAATCCCCCCTCCTCTCTCTCTCCCCAATCCCCCCTCCTCTCTCTCTCCCCAATCCCCCCTCCTCTCTCTCCCCAATCCCCTCTCTCCTCTCTCCCAATCCCCCTCCTCTCTCTCCCCAAATCCCCCTCCTCTCTCTCCCCAATCCCCCTCCTCTCTCTCCCCAATCCCCCTCTCTCTCTCTCTCTCCTCTCTCCCCAATCCCCCTTCTCTCTCTCCCCAATCCCCCTCCTCTCTCTCTCTCCCAATCCCCCTCCTCTCTCTCTCTCTCCCAATCCCCCTCCTCTCTCCTCCCCAATCCCCCTCTCTCTCTCCCCCAATCCCCCTCCTCTCTCTCTCCTCCCAATCCCCCTCCTCTCTCTCCCCAATCCCCCTCCTCTCTCTCCCCAATCCCCCTCCTCTCTCTCTCCCCAATCCCCCTCCCTCTCTCCCCAATCCCCCTCCTCTCTCTCCCCAATCCCCCTCCCTCTCTCTCCCCAATCCCCCCCTCCTCTCTCTCCCCAATCCCCCTCCTCTCCTCTCTCCCCAATCCCCCTCCTCTCTCTCCCCAATCCCCCTCCTCTCTCTCTCAATCCCCCTCCTCTCTCTCCCCAATCCCCCTCCCTCTCTCTCCCCAATCCCTCCTCCTCTCTCCCCAATCCCCCCTCCTCTCTCTCCCAATCCCCCTCCTCTCTCTCCCCAATCCCCCTCCTCTCGTCCCCCAATCCTTCTGGTGGTGGCCCCAGGAGCCTCTCTCTCTCTCTCTCTCTCTCTCTCTCTCTCTCTCTCTCTCTCTCTCTCTCTCTCTCTCTCTCTCTCTCTCTCTCTCTCTCTCTCTCTCTCTCTCTCTCTCTCTCTCTCTTCCTTCTATCTCTCAAAAGGGATAGTTAAATTAAGGGTAATGGTTTGCACTTTCTGAGGACACGGTGGAATTACTTAAGGGAAAGGGAGGACGAGGAGAGGAAGGAGGAGGAGGGGGAGGAGGGGGGAGGGAGGAGGAGGGGGAAGGGGAGGAGGGGGAGGAGTGAAAGGAGGGGGAGGAGGAGGAGGAGGAGGAGGGAGGGGAAGGAGGAAGGTGGGGAAGGAAGGAGGGGGAGGAGGAGGGGGAGGGAGGAGGAGGGAGGAGGAGGAGGGAGGGGGGAGGAGGAGGAAGGTGGTGGTGGCGGTGGAAGAGAAAGAAGGAGGAGGAGGAGAGGGAGTGTGTGTGTGTGTGTGTGTGTGTGTGTGTGTGTGTGTGTGTGTGTGTGTGTGTGTGTGTGTGTGTGTGTGTGTGTGTGTGTGTGTGTGTGTGTGTGTGTGTGTGTGTACGTCTGTGTGTGTATGTTCCGTGCACGTATAGATGCATGTATATGTATGTATATACAGACATGTATCCGTGTGCATATAACATCTCTGTGCGCATCCGTGTGTGTGCGCGAGCGAGTTTGTTTGTGATACGGGGAGAGGAAGGGGGGGTAGGGGGGGTAGGGGGGAGGGTATCACCGGAAATACGAGTCGCGTTAATTCATTAAATTAATCAACGGTGAGTCACCCACACCGACCCCGATAAGACGAACCGCGACCCCGCCGATGACTTCCCGCGACCTTTTTTGACCCCGTTTCAAGTACCACGAAACTCTCCTTTCCACCTCGCACCCCTGACCTGGACGCACCCGATGAGGAGACGGGCGTGCGGGCGTGCGGGCGTGATGCCGAGGGGGATTCTAGGGAAGACCATTCACCTAGGTAGCCTCTCGGTTCACCTAAAACCTAGATTGTCCATTAGCATATTTTTTTTTCAGGAGAATTCTTTAAAAGGCTCGCGGTTCGGGTTACGACATGGCAGAGAAGTATTATATAAATATTCATTTATAGAGATATTATATAAATATTCATTTATTCATTTATGGGGGGGTTTTAATACGTGGTGTGTACTGATAAGCATGTTTATAAGTTTTTATGTGTATCTGTACTCGCAAGTACGTACATAATGTATATATGTATATATATAACCGATATATATATACACACATATGCGTGACAGACATTATACTGCATTTAATGAATAGAAATATATTCAAAGTGTAAAATACCTGACAGTTTAAATGCATAAATAGAACATAATTTTTTTTACGATTATAATACTGATAATATATGTTCTCAGGCATACAAAATATACTGATATTGATAAATATTGATAAAACATGATAATTTAAGTAGACTGATATATAGACTGGTAAATAAGTACCTATACAAAAAAAAAAAAAAAAATAGAAACAACCCCAAATATATATCAAATTTATAAGTTTAAGATATGGAGTAAAAAAATTAAAATGTTTTTAAAGTGATGTTTATAAACTTATTATAAATCACCAATACCAGAAATGAAATAAATAGAAACACAAACAAAATCACTTATATATTTTTTTACGTCAAAGGGATGCAGAGAAAACATTAAACAATAATAAAGAAAGAAGGAAAAAAAATCAATACAGATTTCAGAAACAAAAACAAAGAAATATGAAAGAAACGAGAGACAAGAACAGAAAAAAGAAAAGGAAATTGACAAACGAAATACAAAACAAAACAAAGAAAAAAAAACGAAAGAAACGAGAGACAAGAACAAAAAGTAAAAATAAAAATAACAAACGAAATACAAAACAAAAACAAAACAAAGAAAAACAAACAAAAACGAAAGACAAGACCCCCACCCCAAAAAAAAAAACTAACAACCCCCAAAAATAAAACAAACAACCACATTCACTTCACAAAGAGATACAAAAAAAAGAATTAAAAAAAAAGAAAGAATATCCAAGAATAACTTAAAAGCCACAAAAGAATTAAATGTTTATCTCTCTCCACAAGGAACGACAGAGAGACACACAGCCACAGGGTACACAAAGCACATTCCGTCAGGGGGGTAAAGGGGGTACGGAACACCATGTGGAGGGGGGGGGGGAGAGAAATAGGAGGAGGGGAAAGGGAGATGGTGGGGGAAGAGAGAGGAATGAAGATGGTGGTGGAGATGGTGGGGGAGAGGAGAGAGAGGAAGGGGGTGGAACTGGGAGGGAGATGGTGGAGGAGAGAAGGAGGGGAGGAACTGGGAGGAGGGGAAGGGAGATGGTGGGGGAGAGAAGAAGGAGGGGGAGGAATTGGAGGAGGGAAGGGATGTGGTGAGGAGAGAAGTGGGAGGGAATTGGGAGGAGGGGAAGGAGATGGTGGGGGAAGAGAAATAGGAGGAGGGGGAAGGGAGATGGTGTGGGAGAGAGAAGGGAAGGGGGGGAGGAACTGGGAGGGAAGGAGATGGTGGGGGAGAGGGGAAGAGAGAGAGGAGGGGGGAAGGAAGATGGTGGGGGAGAGAGAGGAAGGGGAAGAGAAATAGGAGGAGGGGAAGGGAGATGGTGGGGAAGAGAAATAGGAGGATGGGAAGGGAGATGGTGGGAGAAGAGGGAGGAAGGGGGAGGAATTGGGAGGAGGGAGGGAGATAGTGGTGGGGGAGAGAAGAAGGGGAAGAGAAATAGGAGGAGGGGATGGGAGATGGTGGGGGAAGAGAGAGGAAGGGGGGAGGAGGGAGGGAGATGGTGGGGGAGAGAGGAAGGGGGAGGTGGGAGGAGGGGAAGGGAGATGGTGGGGAAGGAGAGGAAGGGGGAGGAACTGGGAGGAGGGAGGGAGATGGTGGGAGAGAGAGGGAAGGGGAGGAATTGGGAGCGGGATGGTGGGGGTGAGGAGAAGGGAGGAGGAATATGGAGGGGGATATTGGGGAAGAGAGGAGGGGATGTTGGGAGAATTGGGAGTGAGGGGAAATGGGGAATAGGGGGAGGATGGTGGGAGAGAAAGGGAAGGTATGAACTGGTTGGGGGATGGTGGGGAAGAGAGGGGGGGCAGGGAGAGAAAGGGAAAGGAGGAGGCTATTGGTAGAGAGAAGGGTAACCGGGGAGGGGATATTGGGGACGAGAGGAAGGTGAATGGGGATGGTGAAGAGAGAGAGAGAGGAGGGGATGGTGGGGAAGAAAGGCGAGAGAGAGAGAGGGGGGATAGGGAGGAGGATGGTGAGGAAGAGAGAGGGGGGGATTGAGAGGGGTTAGTGGGGTAGAAAGGGGAGGGGAAGGATGGGGGAAGAGAGAGAGAAGGGAGGAGAGGATGATTGGGGAGAGTTGGGGGATTTGGGAGAGGGAAGTTGGGGAGAGGAGGAGGGGGAACTGGGAAGGAAACGGTGGGGAAGGAAGGGGAGGAGGAGGATGGTGGGGAAAGAGGGGGAAGAGGAGGATGGCGGGGAAGAGAGGGCAGGAGGAGGATGGTGGGGAAGAAAGGGGAAGAGGAGGATGGTGAGGAAGAGAGGGGAGGAGGAGGATGGTGGGGAAGAGAGGGAAGAGGAGGATGGTGGGGAAAGAAAAAGGGAAGAGGAGGATGGTGGGGAAGAGAGGGGAGGATGGGGAAGAAAGAGGGAAGAGGATGGTGGGGAAGAGAGGGGAGGAGGATGGTGGGGAAGAGAGGGGAAGAGGAGGATGGTGGGGAAGAGAGGAAGAGGAGGATGGTGGGGAAGAGAGGGGAAGAGGAGGATGGTGGGGAAGAAAGGGGAAGAGGAGGATGGTGGGGAAGAAAGGGGAGGAGGAGGATGGTGGGGAAGAGAGAGGGAGGAGGAGGATGGTGTGGAAGAAAGGGGAAGAGGAGGATGGTGGGGAAGAAAGGGGAGGAGGAGGATGGTGGGGAAGAGAGGGGAGGAGGATGGGTGGGGAAAGAGAGGGGAAGAGGAGGATGGTGGGGAAGAGAGGGAAGAGGAGGATGGTGGGGAAGAGAGGGGAAGAGGGAGAATGGTGGGAAGAAAGGGGAAGAGGAGGGATGGTGGGGAAGAAAGGGAAGATGAGGATGGTGGGGAAGAGAGGGGAGGAGAGGGATGGTGGGAGAGGATGGTGGGGAAGAAAAGGGAAGAGGATGGTGGGGAAGAAAAGGGAAGAGGAGGATGGTGGGGAAGAGAGGGAGAGAGGAGGATAGTGGGGAAGAATAGGGAAGAGGATGGTGGGGAAGAGAGGGGAAGAGGAGGATGGGGAAGAGAGGGGAAGAGGAGGATGGGGAAGAAAAGGGAGGAGGAGGATGGTGGGGAAAGAGAGGACTTTCTTTCTATCCGAGTCTATCCGTGCCGAGGACAGGGCAGAGAGGGCGAGAGGGCCAGTGCCATGTCATACCCAGCTTCTGTCAACGGCGGCACCCTAAGACAACGCTCATTAAACCATACCCAAATGCGAGAGGGTGCCAAGTGCCAGACCTTCTTTGGGATCGTAACGCGAGAGTGACAGATGGTGCCAAGGGGAGCTAATAGTGCCTGGGGGGTGACAGTGCCAGTGACGGAGGAAGAGTTAATGGCACGAGTAATGGGGGAGGAGGAGGTAGGTGATGAGGGGTGAAACTTGATGGAAAATGGGGGGGGGGGGGGTTCGGAGAGGGTGGGTGAAACTGGGTGGAGATGGATGGAAGTTTGGGTGAAACTTGGTAGAAATTAGGGTGCAGTTTGATAGAATTTGGGTGAAACTTGGCAAAAAATGGAGGAAACTTGACAGGAACTGGGTGAAACTTGACAGAAACTGGATGAAACATGACAGAAAATGGGTGAAACTTGACAGAAAATGGGTGAAACTTGACAGAAGATGGGTGAAACTTAGTAGATTTGGGGTGAAACTTGGTAGACTAAGTGAAACTTAACAGAAAATGGGTGTAACTTGACATAAAATGGGTGAAACTTTATAGAAGATGGGTGAAACTTGACAGAAACTGGGTGAAACTTGGTAGAGACTGGGTGAAACTTGACAGAAAATGGGTGAAACTTGACAGAAAATGGGTGAAACTTGACAGAAAATGAGTGAAACTTGGTAGAGACTGGGTGAAACTTGGTAGAGACTGGGTGAAACTTGGTAGAGACTGGGTGAAACTTGACAGAAAATGAGTGAAACTTGGTAGAGACTGGGTGAAACTTGGTAGAGACTGGGTGAAACTTGACAGAAAATGGGTGAAACTTGACAGAAAATGTGTGAAACTTGACAGAAAATGAGTGAAACTTGGTAGACACGGGATGAAACTTGGTAGAGACTGGGTGAAACTTGGTAGAGACTGGGTGAAACTTGACAGAAAATGAGTGAAACTTGGTAGAGACTGGGTGAAACTTGACAGAAAATGAGTGAAACTTGGTAGAGACTGGGTGAAACTTGACAGAAAATGAGTGAAACTTGGTAGAGACTGGGTGAAACTTGACAGAAAATGAGTGAAACTTGGTAGAGACTGGGTGAAACTTGGTAGAGACTGGGTGAAACTTGACAGAAAATGAGTGAAACTTAGTAGATTTGGGGTGAAACTTGACAGAAAATGAGTGAAACTTAGTAGA
>NC_091563.1:42047589-42050089 GCF_042767895.1 Penaeus vannamei | reverse complement strand
TGACGGGTTGGATGCGGAGGGCGTGGAGAGGAGGGCGGGGGGTGGGGATTGAGAGAGATGGGGGAGGGAGGGGAGGGGAGAAAGGGATAGGAGAGGGAGGGGGATTGAGAGAGATGGGGGGAGAGGGAGGGTGAGGGATAGGAGGGGATTGAGAGAGATGGATGGGGGGAGAGGGAGGGTGAGGGATAGGGAGGGGATTGAGAGAGATGGGGGGGGAGAGGGAGGTGTGAGGGGATAGAGAGGGATTGAGGAGAGATGGGGGGGGGGGGAGAGGGAGGGTGGAGGGATAGGAGGGGATTGAGAGAGATGGGGGGAGAGGGAGGGTGAGGGATAGGAGGGGGATTGAGAGAGATGGGTGGGAGGGGAGAGAGAGAGGAGGGAGGGAGGAGAGAGAGGGAGAGGAAGAGGGAGGGATTGAGAGAGATGGGGGGAGAGGAAAGGAAGAGGAGGGAGGGAGGAGGAGAGGGAGGCGGAGGGAGGGAGGGAGGAGGAGGGGAGGGAGGGAGGGAGGAGGGAGGGAAGGAAGGAGGAGGGAGGAGAGAAAGAGAGAGAGAAAGAAAGAAAAAGAGAGAAGGGAAACAGAGAGAGGAACTGAGATCGCGAAATGTTTTTGAAGAGAGGGAGAGGGAGGGGGGGAGGGGGGGATGCCTGACACTCAAATGATATGGGAAAGAATTGCTCTGTCTTGCTGTCCTGTCACTCTCGTTGCTTGAGGCTCTCTGTCTCTCTCTTTTTTCTCTCTCTCTATCTCTCTTTCTCGATCTTGGCGTCTCTCTGTCTCTCTCACTTTTTCTCTCTCTCTATCTCTCTTTCTCGATCTTGGCATCTCCCTGTCTCGCTCTCGATCTCTATGCCTTTCTCTCTTTCTGTCTGTCTCTGTCTCTGGCTCTTTCTTCCTCTCCCTCTTTCTCTCCCCTTCCCTCACTTATTCATTCCCTCCCTTTCTCTTCCTCTCTCCATCTCCTTCTAACACTCTCTCTCCTTTTTCTCCTCCTTCTCTATCTATCTCCCTCTCGCTCTCTTCTTCCCTATCCTTCTCCCTATCGCTCTCCTTTCTTCTTCTCTCCTCTCCCTCTCTTCTCTCCTTCCTCCTCTCTCCCTCTCTCTCTCTCTCTTTCTCTCTCTTCTTCTCCCTCTTTCTCCTACTCCCCCCTCTCCCTCACCCTCACCCTCACCCTCTGCCCTCTCTCTTCCTCTCGCATCTCTCTCCTCCTCTCTCTCTTCCTCCCTCCTCCTCCATCCCTCCCTCCTTCTTCTCCTTCCCTCTCCCTCTCTCCCATCCATCCATCTATCTCTCATCCTCTTTGTTCTTCCCGTGAATTACGTTCCTCTCACCCTAGCTACACAACCCCCTTTGTTTACGTTCAGCAGAGACACGAAACAAAACAAAAAAGTGAGCGAAAAGCAACAACAGATAAGTGGATGTTGGCCGTGGCCCCTTCCGCGCCGCGTGTAAATAGAAATGGGAGATGGAATGGAAAGAGAGGGAGAGGGAGATGGGAGAGGGAGATGGGAAAGAGAGGGAGAGGGAGATGGGAGAGGGGAGAGAAGTGAGTGGGATGTGAGAGAGAGGGAAGAAAGGGTAGGGAAAGGAAAGAGAGAGAAAGAGGAGGGGGGGAGGGATAGGGAGGGAGAGAGAGAGAGAGAGAGAGAGAGAGAGAGAGAGAGAGAGAGAGAGAGAGAAAGAAAGAAAGAAAAAGAGAAATTAAGAAAGAAAGAAACAAAGAAAGAAAGAAAGAAAGAAAGAAAGAAAGACAGAAAGACAGAAAGAGATAAAGAAAGAAAGAAAAAGAGAAAGAAAGAAAGAAAGAAAAAATAAATAAAGAAAAAGATATAGGGGGGATGGGGAGGGAGAGGGCGAGAGAGAAATCATTTAACCGAATCCCATGTTATCCTTGCACCTTCAAAACATGTGATCAGAGTCACTTTTCCTTGACATGAAATTGCTAAAAACTGAGAAGGTATTAAAGTGATGACAAGTTACCCAATATGACAAGGATGCCATAAATAGGTGAATTTAATAAGCGCACGCACGCAGACATGCTCACATTCTCTCTCTTTCTCTCTTTCTCTCTTTCTCTCTCTCTTTCTCTCTCTCTTTCTCTTTCTCTTTCTCTTTCTCTTTCTCTTTCTCTCTCTCTTTCATTCTTTCTTTCTCTCTCTCTGTATCTCTCTCTTTCTCTTTCTCTTTCTCTTTCTTTTTCTCTTTCTCTTTGCCTTCTCTCTCTCTATTCTCTCCCCTTTCTACAAATACACACGCACATGCATATGTATAGATAATTACTCACATACGACTATACATACATACATACTTACGTACATCCATACATACATAAATGAATCCATACATACATACATAAATACATACGTACATCCATACATCCATCCATCCATACATACATATATACATACATACACACCTCCACACACAAACACCCATACACCCACGTCGCTAATGCCCCTACACCCACACCCACACACACCCCTACATCCCAACACC
>NC_091563.1:42035089-42037589 GCF_042767895.1 Penaeus vannamei | reverse complement strand
GAGAGTGAGGAGGGTGAGAGCAGGAGGAGGGATGTGAGAGGAGCAGTGAGGGGAGAGGGAGGAGAGGGAGGAGAGGAGGAGGAGGGGAGAGGAGGGAGGAGGGAGGGAGGAGAGGAGGAGGGGGAGGGGGAAGAGGGAGAGGGGAGAAGGGGGGAGGGGGAAATGTGGTTTGTTTGTCTGGTCTGCAGTGTGTCTGCCATAGAATTAGGTTTTTGTTTTTTTTGGGTTTTTGGTTTTTGTTTTCGTGTTGTTTGTGTGTTTGTTTGTTTGATATTTCTGTTGTTTGTTGTGTTGTGAAGTTAACAGGTCTCTTTCTCTCTCCCTTACTCTCTCTTCTTTCTCTTTCTTTCTTTCCCACTTTTTCTCATTTCTCTCTTTCTCTCCTTTCTCTTTCTCTCTCTCTCTCTCTCTCTTTTTCTTTCCATTTTGCCTTCCTCCCCCTTCCTCAAATTCACCCCTTGTTTTTTAGTCTTGTTTTCCGAAAACCCTTGGCACCTAGTTCTGAGATCGTGAGTGCCAGTTATAAACTCCCGGTCCTTATGCCCACCACCCTCGCCTCCCCCATGTAATATAAATATATATACATATATATATATATATATATATATATATATATATATATATATAATATATATATATATATATATATATAAATATATATATACATATATATATAAATATACATATATATAAATATACATATATATAAATATATATATATATATATATATATTTAAACATACATATACATACATATTCACATATTGATATACATAAATATTTAGATACACGTATAAGGTATGCATACATATTTACATATAAATATACATACATATTCCCATATACACACACAAACCAATAACACCCCCTCCCCCTCTAAACATATTTAAAAAAAAAAATGAAAAAAACAAAAACTAAAAAAATGCAAAAAATAAAATCAAATAAAAATACATAAGAAAACCATCTCAAAAAAAAAACTTTGCAAAAAAAATGCAAAACAAAGAAACCACTAACAAAAAAAGAAAGAAAGAAAAAAAACAACAAAAACATCGCAAAAAATAATCCAGAACACGAAAAGACTTTTTTTTTTTTTCTTTTTTGACTTTGACACGTTTATTGAGACAAAAGTAAAATTACATCTCAAAAGGTAACTTAGGCTATCCTCACCCTTACTTAATAAGTCCCTGTGCGGGCTCACCATTCCTTATACAAAACTTAGGTACACAAATATTTAAAATCAAATACAACTGCCCCAAAGTGGGTGTTAGACGCGAGTGCGAAGGAAAGAGTTACAAGCAAAGTGCTGAAAGAGGGAGAGTAAAGAGGAGGAGGCAAAAGGTTTGGTAACAGAGGAGTGAGGAAAAGATAGCGAGCAAATATTTAGGCAGAGTGAGAGGAGAGAGGGGAGAGGGAGGGGGTGAGGGAGAGGGAGGAGGAGAGGGGTGAGGGAGGAGGAGGGAAGGTAGGGGAGAGGAGGGAGGGAGAGGAGGGAGAGCTAGAGGGGAGATAGAGGAGAGGGAGGGGAAGAGAGGGAGAGGAGGAGAGGGAGGGAGGGGTGAGGAAGAGAGAGGAGGGAAGGTAGGGGAGTAGGGGAGGCGAGAGGGAGGAGAAGAGGAGAGAGAGCGGAGAGGGAGGGTAGGGGGATGGAAGGGAGGGAAGGGAGGGGAGAGAGAGGGAGGAAGGAGAGAGGGAGAGAGGAGGGAAGAGGGAGGGAAGAGAGAGGCAGAGTGGGCAGGGAAGGTAGGAGCTGATTGAGGTGGAAGAGAGGGAGGGAGGGGGAGAGGGGAGGAGGGAGGGAGGGAGGCAAGGTAGGGAGGAGATAGAGGGAAGAGGGAGGGAGAGGAGGGAGGAAGGGAGGAGAGAGGAGAGAAGGTAGGAGCGATTGAGGGAAGAGGGAGGAGAGGGAGAGAGGAGAGAGGGAGGGAGAGGAGGCAAGGTAGGAGGGAGATAGGAGGGAAGAGGGAGGGAGGAGAGAGGGAGGAAGGAGGAGAGGCAGGAGGAGAAGGTAGGAGCTGATTGAGGGAAGAGGAGAGAGGAGGGAGGGAGGAGGGAAGAGGGGAGGGGGGAGAGAGGAGAGAGAGAGAAGGAAGGGAGGGAAGAAGGAGAAGGAGGAAGGAGGGGAGAGAGGAGGGAGAGGAGAGGAGGGGCAAGGGCGCTGTTTGGCGAACTAACAGCCGCAAATTTGTCGTGTGATGAGGGTGCATTTCTGTCTTTTTTAATCCTATTTTTCTTTCTTTTTCCTTTTTTTTTTTAACCTTTTCCTTTCCTTTTTTTCTTTTTTTTTTGAGGGGGGGGTAGAAGGGGAGGGTGGGTAAGAAGTTGGGTATGGGTGGAGGGGAAGGGAGGGAGGAAGGGAGGTGAAGGAGAGGGGAAGAGAGGAAGGGAGGAAGGGGAGGGGAGAGAAGAGAAGGAGAGCAAAGAGGAGGGGAGGGGAGGGAGGGAAGGAGGAAGGAGAGAAGAGAGGAAAGAGGGAGGGAAGGGAGAGTGGAGGGAGGAAGGG
>NC_091563.1:42031951-42034589 GCF_042767895.1 Penaeus vannamei | reverse complement strand
GAACCTGCGGTAAGAATTCTGGAAAATTGAAATAGTTCATTAAATTTATTACAGTGGATAAGAGAGCGAGAGAGAGAGAGAAGAGAGAGAGATGAGAGCGAGAGACAGAGAGACAGACAGTCTCAGAATAGAGAAGATAGCGAGAGAGAGAAAGAGAGAATAGAGAAGATAGCGAGAGAGAGAAAGAGTGAATAGAGAAAGAGAAAGAGAAGAGAAAGAGCGAGAGAAAGAGAGAATAGAGAAGAGAGAGAAAGAGAGAGAGAGAGAGACATGTCTGTTTTATTTTGCTCCTAAATCTCCCCCTGTGTGCAAGGAATGGCCGGGGTTGCCATATTTTGCCATATATTTTGCATATATATTGCCATAGAATGTTGCCATATTGCACAACAACAACAACAACAAATTCGACTTATAAGAGAGTTTAGAAATTCGTGGTTCAATTGACTGATAGATAAATGAATACACAAATGAACAATAGGCAGATAGGTAAATGATAGATAAATTAATAGATAGATAACAGATAGATGGATAGATAGACGGATACACACACACACACACACACACACACACACACACACACACACACACACACACACACACACACACACACACATATATATATATATATATATATATATATATATATATATATATATATATATATATATATTCAAGAATGTGTGTGTGTAAGTGAAAGCCAAAACAAAGCATCTTTTGTATCCATTGTTCGTAAATTTCAAATCCTGAAAAAAAAACAATAAACAAGTTGCAAAATATGAATAATGATAGAGATTTTATCACAACATATGTAAATTAGTTTGGCATAATTGTGGTTTATATTACTGAACATTCTAGAACTGCGGTAAGAATTCTGGGAAACTTGTACAAGACATTAAACTATTTGTACAAGGAACATTCTAGAACTGCGGTAAGAATTCTGGGAAACTTGTACAAGACATTAAACTTTTTGTACAAGGAACATTCTAGAACTGCGGTAAGAATTCTGGGAAACTTGTACAAAATATTAAACTATTTGTACATGGAACATTCTAGAACTGCGGTAAGAATGCTGGGAAACTTGTACAAAACATTAAACTCTTTGTACAAGGGACATTCCAGAACTGCGGTAAGAATTCTGGGAAACTTGTACAAAACATTAAACTTTTTGTACAAGGAACATTCTAGAACTGCGGTAAGAATTCTGGGAAACTTGTACAAAACATTAAACTTTTTGTACAAGGAACATTCTAGAACTGCGGTAAGAATTCTGGGAAACTTGAACAAAACATTAAACTTTTTGTACAAGGAACATTCTAGAACCGCGGTACGAATTCTGGGAAACTTGTACAAGACATTAAACTATTTGTACAAGGAACATTCTAGAACCGCGGTAAGAATTCTGGGAAACTTGTACAAGACATTAAACTATTTGTACAAGGAACATTCTAGAACCGCGGTAAGAATTCTGGGAAACTTGTACAAGACATTAAACTTTTTGTACAAGGAACATTCTAGAACTGCGGTAAGAATTCTGGGAAACTTGTACAAAACATTAAACTATTTGTACAAGGAACATTCCAGAACTGCGGTAAGAATTCTGGGAAACTTGTACAAGACATTAAACTATTTGTACAAGGAACATTCCAGAACTGCGGTAAGAATTCTGGGAAACTTGTACAAGACATTAAACTATTTGTACATGGAACATTCTAGAACTGCGGTAAGAATTCTGGGAAACTTGAACAAAACATTAAACTTTTTGTACAAGGAACATTCTAGAACTGCGGTAAGAATTCTGGGAAACTTGTACAAGACATTAAACTATTTGTACATGGAACATTCTAGAACTGCGGTAAGAATTCTGGGAAACTTGTACAAACCATTAAACTATTTGTACAAGGAACATTCCAGAACTGCAGTAAGAATTCTGGGAAACTTGTACAAGACATTAAACTTTTTGTACAAGGAACATTCTAGAACTGAGGTAAGAATTCTGGGAACTTGTACAAAACATTAAACTTTTTGTACAAGGAACATTCCAGAACTGCGGTAAGAATTCTGGGAAACTTGTACAAGACATTAAACTATTTGTACAAGGAACATTCTAGAACCGCGGTAAGAATTCTGGGAAACTTGTACAAGACATTAAACTATTTGTACAAGGAACATTCCAGAACTGCGGTAAGAATTCTGGGAAACTTGTACAAGACATTAAACTATTTGTACATGGAACATTCTAGAACTGCGGTAAGAATGCAGGGAAACTTGTACAAGACATTAAACTATTTGTACAAGGAACATTCTAGAACTGAAGTAAGAATTCTGGGAAACTTGTACAAAACAGTAAACTTTTTGTACAAGGAACATTCTAGAACTGCGGTAAGAATTCTGGGAAACTTGTACAAGACATTAAACTATTTGTACAAGGAACATTCTAAAACTGCGGAAAGAATTCTGGGAAACTTGTACAAGACATTAAACTATTTGTACAAGGAACATTTTAGAACTGAGGTAAGAATTCTGGGAAACTTGAACAAAACATTAAACTATTTGTACAAGGAACATTCTAGAACTGCAGTAAGAATTCTGGGAAACTTGTACAAGACATTAAACTATTTGTACAAGGAACATTTTAGAA
>NC_091563.1:41985335-41997835 GCF_042767895.1 Penaeus vannamei | reverse complement strand
ACGTTAGTACATACCTTCATACAACGTAAGTACATGTAATACTCTATCATCTTACATACTCGCATCTCGACCACCCAAACAAGACAAAGTTAACACGAAGAAAACTTAGATCCTATAAATGACTTTGAGAGAGATAATGGAATAATTTGAAGGACAATAGGTCATTATACTGCAACTTTTCTTAGAATTGACCTTTCTTCCTGATGAATCTCTTGGGTCATTAAGGTCATTTAAGGTCGATTTCGGTTGATGATGTTTTAAGGGGTAATTGAAGCATTTTGAATAATTTTTTGTAGTAGATGATATTTAAATGAAATGATTAAGCTATTTTCAATTATTAATTAATGACAATTTAAATAGATGAATAAAAATGTTTGAAAAAATGAAAGGTTTAATCACTTTACTGGTGATTAATTTGATAAAATCTAAAGTCTTTTCTTATCTGTAAATAACTTTCTAGATAAGTTATATTCTTCACCGTCTGACATACAAAATAAATCGTTTTGTATATAATCAAATTAATAAATAATAAAATGAAAATAGTGCAAAGAAATAAAACGTAAACAGACAAACACACTTACCCCCCACCCACACCCTCCACCAACCCTCCCTTCCCCATTCCCTCCCTCCCCTCTCCCCCAACAACACCCCAACCTCCACCAACCCCCTCCCCCTCAAGAAGAAGACGGTGTGTGTGTGGGGGGGGGGGCTTTAGTGGTAGTGAGTGGGGGGAGAGGGGAGTGTATGTGTGTGGGGGGGGAGGCTTTGGTGTTGGTGAGTGGGCGGGGGGAGGGGGAGTGTGTGTGTGGTGGGGGAGGGGGAGTGTAGGTGTGTGGGGGGGGTGGGGGGGGCTTTGGTGGTAGTGAGTGGGGGGGAGTATGGGTTTGGGGGGGGAGGGGCAGGGAGGGTGGTTCCTCGCCGGAAGAACCGAGAGAATTCAGTTCATTCTCTTTATCTTCTTTTCTTCCGATTTTTTTTTTTTGTGAGGAAGAAGGGGGGGGGGTGTGAGGAAAAGCGGGGGACGGAGGGGGGGAGAGGGGGGCGATTTGGGAACGAAGGGAATGAGGAGAGGAATAAAGGAGGAGAAGGAGGAGAAGGAGGAAGAGGGGGAGAGGAGGATTTGCGAATGAAGGAAATGGGAAAAGAAATAACGAAGGAGAAGGAGAAAAGAAGGGAGGGCGGAAAAGAGGTGGAAGAGGAGGAGGAGGATATGATGAAAGGAGGAAAGTAGGAAAAGAGGTAGAATAGGAGGAGGAAGAGACGTGGAAAAAGGAAGAGAAAGAAGGATTTTTTTTTCGTTTTGTTCATCAATTCCTTTTGTTCAGGGACTAACAAGCCTATACAGCATAAATCAAATGGCTACAGAGTATTCGTGACACGCAGGACACGCCATGTAAAAACTCTAAAAGGAAAGATGGAATAATCACATAAATAATAAACAATGGAAGCTATAAAAAAAGAGGATTAAGAACCACCAAAATACGGGTATCGCTAAAGTATTTCGTCTAAAATTGTCATCAGTTATTAAGTATTTGCAAATTTCTATGACAGATCGTCTAAAATTGTCATCAGTTATCAAATATTTGCAAATTCTATGACAGATCGTCTAAATTGTCATCTTCTATTAAATATTTGCAAATTTCTATGACAGATCGTCTAAATTGTCATCTTCTATCAAATATTTGCAAATTTCTATGACAGATCGTCGAAATTGTCCTCTGCTATTAAGTATTTGCCAACTTCTATGACAGAATCTCCGGTATTAAATCAGCCACTTTCGGACAATCGATCCAGTAATACTGTAGGTGGTTAGCACTGTCTGCGCCGCCCATCTTGCCCGCTGAATACTGTGGCACGTCCTCTACCCCGCCCACCTGCCACACGCGTCTGTCGCCCAAGGCCCCGTTCAGACGAGCGATTCGAGTGGCCCGACTGCTAGGAGCGCGACAACCGGAGCCGGGGCCTCACGCGTCTGTCGCCCAAGGCCCCGTTCAGACGAGCGATTCGAGTGGCCCGACTGCTAGGAGCGCGACAACCGGAGCCGGGCAACCACCACGTGATGTCTTCTGACCAGCTGATCGCGGGGTCGTTGCTTGTAGGTACGAGAGGCGAAGGGGTCATAAGTGCTGGATGCTGACCCTCGCTTCTCCATCGTCGTATCTGCGTTGGGTGGAAGAGGAGAGGAGAGAAGAAGAAGAAGAAGAAGAAGAAGAAGAAGAAGAAGAAGAAGAAGAAGAAGAAGAAGAAGAAGGGGGAAAGGAAGAAAAGGAGAAGGAAGAGGAAGAGGCAGGTGAGCGGAAACAGCGATCCTCCGCTTGCAGTGGGAGAGGAGAGAAGAAGAAGAAGAAGAAAAAGGAGGAGGAGAGAAGAAGACGAAGAAGAGAAGAAGAAGAACAGGAATAAAGAAGAAGAAGAAGCAGAAGAAGAAAGAGGAGAAGAAGAAGAAGAAGGAGAAGAAGAAGAAGAAGAAGAAGAAGAAGAATGAAGAGGGGGGGAAAGGAAGAAAAGGAGAAGGAAGAAGGAGAGGCAGATGAACGGAAGCATGGATCCTCTGTGTGTAGTGGGAGAGGAGAGGAGAGAAGAAGAAGAAAAAAGAGGAGGAGAGAAGAAGACGAAGAAGACGAAGAAGAAGAAGAAGAAGAAAGAGGAGGAGAGAAGAAGACGAAGAAGACGAAGACGAAGAAGAAGAAGAAGAAGAAGAAGAAGAATGAAGAGGGGTGGAAAGGAAGAAAAGGAGAAGGAAGAGGGAGAGGCGGCTGAGCGGAAGAAAGGATCCTCCGCGTGTAGTGGGAGAGGAGAGAAGAAGAAGACGAAGACGAAGAAGAAAGAATAAAGAGAGGGGGAGAGAAGGGAAAGAAGAAGACGAAGAAGAAAGAATGAAGAGAGGGGGAGAGAAGGGAAAGAAGAAGAAGGAAAGTTAGAGGAGGAGAAATGATTAAAAGAGAAAGAGAAGTGATTATGAAAGAAATATTGGAAAAAAAGGACGAGAAAGGAAGACAGTAGATAGAATGGGAGCAAGAGGAAAAGAAGGAAGGAAGAAGAAGGAAGAAAAAGAAGAAAAGAGAAGGATGATGAAAAAATAAAGACGAAACCCAAGTAAGAAGAGAAAGACAAAAAAAAAAAAAAAAATGTTAGGAAAAAAGTAAGAACGAAAAGAGATAAACCTAGAAAAAAAAGAAAAAGAAAAAAAAAAAAAAAAAAGAATAGATAATTAAAGAGACATTGAAAAACACACACAAAAAACAACAACAACAGCAAACATACCTAACACACTCGTCAAAAACAGAATACAGACAAATCTCCTTTACATATCAAAAAAAAAACATACACAGCAGATAAAACAATAAAAAAAACAATAAAACAAGACGGACGTAACAAACAACAACACAGAAAACACACAACAGTGATTACGGAATAACAAAAAAAAAAAAGACATACAAATAAAAAAAGATATATAGATAAAACCCGGACATGAAAAAAACAATAAAAAAGAGATACAAATAGAAAAAAAAGATATATAAATAAAACACGATCTTGTATGGATTAGAGACGACAGAGACACCCTTCTCCCCCCCCTTCCCCTCCCTCCCTTCCTCTCTCCCTCCCTCCCTTCCCCCAATAAAAAAGATGTAGATCCCCCCCCCTTCCTTCCCATTCCCTCCTCCCCCTCCCCCCCTCTCTCTCTCTACCTAATAAAACGAGACGAAGAGAAGACAATAGATAAAAAGAGATAGATAAAGAAAAACGAATAAATATCACATCTATACGAAGAAATAGAAAAGGAAAGAAAAAAAAGGAATAACGAAAGACATATAAAGATCAACGAAAAACAAGTAACATCTATACGAAGAAGAAAAAAGAACGACAAGAAAACAGGAATAACGAAATACATATAAAGAAAAACGAAAAAAAAAATCACACCCCTTAAAAAAAAAAAAAAAAAAAAAAAAAAAAAAAAAAGATAAAAAAACATACACACACACACCCCAACGAAAAAATTAGTAGAAAAAAACTAAAACTAAAAAAAAAAAAAATCACATCACTACAAAATCGCGACAGAGTGTTGCAAAATGTTGAGAAGACCACGTCGCTCCTACGGCGGCTGGGCGAGTCATCATCCTTTGAAGGAGGGAGGGACGGGCTTCGAGGTGGGGAGAGGGAGGGGGGAGGGAGGGAGGGAGGGGGGGGAGGAAGGAGGGAGGGAGGGAAGAGGGGGAGAGGAGGGTTATGGGGAGGAGGGGAGGAGAGGGGGAGGGGGAGGGGGTGGGGGGGAGGAGGGGAGGAGGGGGAAGGAAAGGAGGAGGGAGAGAAAGAGAGGAAAGAGGGGGTAGGGGAATGAAGAAAGAGGGGAGGGGAGGAAGAGGAAGGAAAGGAGGAGAGGAGAGGCGGGTTTCGATATCCTTTCGCTACGAGTCCTTCGAGGCGGGGAGGAGGGGAGGGGGGAGGGAAGGGAGGAGGGGGAGGGGGAAGGGGATGGGGATTGAAGGAAGAGAGGTAAGGGAATTGGGAGGAGGAAGAGGAGAAGGAAGATAAAGAGGGGAGGGAGGGGGAGGGAGGGATAGAGACTTCGATATCCTTCGCTACGGCGGGGAGAGGGAGGGGGAAGGGAGGGAGGAGGGAGAGGGAGGGGAGGGGTAGGAGGAATGAAGGGAGATGGGGCGAGGGGATAGAGGAGTGGGAAGGGAAGGAGGAGGAGAAGGGAGGGGATGGAAGGGAGTGGAAAAGAATTAAAGGGTTGGCGGAGGGAAGGAGGAAGAGGAGGAGAAGGGAAGGGGAGGGAAGGGAGACAGAAAAAATTGTGAAGGGAAGGGGGAGGGGGAGGAGGGGGGTGTTGGTGGAAGAAGGTGTTATCAATATAATTACTGTTATTTTTGCTCTTATCATCACTATTAAATGTTTATTGCAGGGATAATTATCATGATTAACTTATTATTATCTATTATCTTAATTCTTGTCATCATCATTAATACTACTGTTATCTTTGCTCTTATCATCATTATTAAATGTTTATTGCAAGGATAATTATCATGATTAACTTCCCTTTTATCTTAATAATAATCATCATCATTAATACTAACATTTTGATATCATGGAAATGATTATTACTGTCATGATTGTTATTATCGTCGTTAACATTATCATTATGATTATCGTCATTATTATTATTATTACGTTTACTTTCATCATTATTATCATTGTTACTTTTACTATCACCATTATTATTATTATTTTTACTATCATCATTGTTATCATTACTAATTATTATTACTATCAATACTATTACTATTATTATTATCACTCCTACTGTCACTATTATCATCATTATTATTATTACTGACATCATCATTTTTCTCATTAATGCTAGAACTATTATCATTATAATTCTTGTTAACAACACTATGATCACCATTACCATTACCATTGATTCGAAGGCCAAACAAACTAGCCAGCCCACCCACCATCCCGCCCACCTCTCCCGTACTACCCCCCACCTCCCCAACCTCCTCCCTCCCCGCCGACCCTCCCCATATTTAGCCACCTCCCCCCTTCCCTCCCCGCCCACCCACCCCATATTTACCCACCTCCCTACCCTCCCCCCTCCCCACCCCATACTAACCCACCTCCCTCCCCCCCTCCCTCCCCGCCCACCCTCCCCATACTTAGCCACCTCCCCCCTTCCCTCCCCGCCCACCCACCCCATACTTACCCACCTCCCCAACCTCATCCCTCCCCACCCACCCACCCATATTTACCCACCACTCCAACCTCCCTTCCCCTCTCCCTCCCCACCCACTCACCCACACTTCCCCACCTCCCTAACCTCCTCCCTCCCTTCCTACCCACACTTACCCACCTCCCCCTCCTCCCTCCCCCATCTCCCTCCCCGCCCACCCCACACTTCCCTACCTCCCTAACCTCCTCCCTCCCCCCATCTCCCTCCCCGCCCACACTTACCCACCTCCCCAACCTCCTCCCTCCCTCCCTCCCTCACTTCCTACCCACACTTACCTACCTCCCCCTCCTCCCTCCCCGCCCACGCGCGCTTGCCCCTCGCCCATACACCCCACCGCCCACAGCCGCCCAAACCGCCCCTCAGACAATAAATTCAGCATCACAGAGCAGGCAAAACCATCAGACAACTTAACCCTTTTCCTCTGTCCATTCCAGCCTGCGTGTCGTCGTGGTTGGCACAGCTGGCACAGGGACACCTCGGGGATAACATGGTGCATGACACGGGGCTGCCAACGTGTCATGCAGTCCTTCACCAGGCGACGCATCCGCCCATAGCCGCCCCGATGCCCCCGGATGTTAGAGGGAAATGGGTGTCGACAAGGTAGGTTTTTTTATTTTATTTTTTTTTTTTTTTGGGGGGGGGGTTGTGGGCGGGGTGAATGAATGTCTGGGTTTGTGGGCGGGGTGAATGTCTGTCTAAGTTGTGGGCGGGGTGAATGTCTGGTTTGTGAGTGGGGTGAATGTCTGTCTGGGTTGTGGGCGGGGTGAATGTGTGGTTTGTGGGCGTGGTGAATGTCTATCTGTTTTGTGGGCGGGGCCTGTTATCTATCTGTTGTGTTAGTGTCTGTCTGTTCCGCTGACGTGGGTTTGTATCTAAAAATAATAAAAAAAGAAAGGAAAAAAAATGTATATAAAAATTTCTTCCTAAACAAATAAGTAAAAACGAAAAGAAAAGAAAAGAAAAAGAAAAAAAATGCATAGAAAAATCTCTTGCAATAAAAAAAAAAAATAAAAAAAAACAAAAAATGATAATAATAAAAACATATCGAAAATTCTCCTAATCCTTCGTTATAATTACACCGTAAAAAAAAAACTTCTTTATGACGTCACCAATTCCTCGTCTTGGGAGTACAGAGTTCACCGAAAACCTCCACCGCTACCTATATATATATATATATTTACGTCGCACGCGTCCTCCACACCCCATTATAGAGCAAACGTCGATATTTATGTCTCTCTTTTGGCCCCGCTTATAAGGGACGCTTAATCTATTCGTAATTGAAAAAAAATGGAATAATAATGTTGATAATAATTATATATTTGATAATGATAATAATGTTATTATCATATTATTATTATTATTTATTATTATTATTATTATTATTATCATTATCATTATTATTATCATTATCATTATCATTATTATTATCATTATTGTTATTATTATTATTATTATTATTATTATTATTATTATTATTACTATTATTATTATTTAACATCAATCCCATGGTGTTATTATCATTATTATTATTATCATTATTATTATTATTATTATCATTATTATCATTATTATCATTATTATTATTATTATCATTATTATTATCATTATCATTATCATTATTATTATCATTATTATTATCATTTTCATTATTATCATTATCTATTTTTATTATTATTATTATTATTATTACTATCATTATCATCATTATTATCATTATTATTATTATTATCATTATTATTATCATTATCATTACTATTATCATTATTATTATCATTATTATCGTCATTATTATTATCATTATTATAATTATTCAACATCAATTCCATTGTGTTATCATTATTATTATCATTATCTATTATTATTATTATTATCATTATTATTATCATCAGTATCATTATTATCATTATTATTATTATTATTATCATTATTATTATCATTATTATTATTATTATCATTATTATTATTATTATTCAACATCAATTCCATGGTGTTCTTATTATTATTGTCATTATCTATTATTATTATTATTATTATTATTATTATTATTACTATTATTATTATTATTATTATTATTATTATTATTATTATCATTATTATTATTATCATTATTATCATTATTATTATCATTATTATTATTATTATTATCATTATCATTATTATTATTATTACTATCATTATTATTATCATTATTATTATCATTATTATTATCATTATTATTATCATTATTATTATCATTATTATTATCATTATTATCATTATCATTATTATCATTATTATTATCATTATTATTATCATTATTATCATTATCATTATTATCATTATTATTATCATTATTATTATTATCATTATTATTATCATTATTATTATTATTACTATCATTATTATTATCATTATTATTATCATTATTATTATCATTATTATTATCATTATTATTATCATTATTATTATTATTATTATCATTATTATTATCATTATTATTATCATTATTATTATTATTATTATCATTATCATTATTATTATCATTATTATCATTATTATTATAATTATTATTATCATTATTATTATTATTATCATTATCACTATTATTATCATTATTATTATCATTATTATCATCATTATTATTATCATTATTATCATCATTATTATTATCATTATTATCATCATTATTATTATCATTATTATCATTATTATTATCATTATTATTATCATTATTATTATCATTATTATTATCATTATTATTATCATTATTATTTTTATCATTTAACATCAATCCTAATTCTATGTAACTAAAGTTCCTGATTTAACTTACAAGAAGAAATTACAAAAAAATATATAATGACCATGATAATAATAATAATAATAATAATAATAATAATAATAATAATAATAATAATAATGATAATGATAATGATTGATAATGATAATGATAATAATAATGATAATAATGATAACAATAACAGTAATAATAATAATGATAATAATAATAATAACATTAACAAAACAATAATAACAATAATGATTATAAAAACGATGATGTAACAGCAACAACAACAACATCAACAATAATAATGATATTGATGATAACGATGATGTAAACAGCAACAGTGATAATAACGATACATCTAATTAAATTATCCTCGACACCAAATCCAAACAATAAACAAACAAACAACTAAACAACCAAACAACCCCCCCACCCCTCCCCTCCCCCCACCCAACCCACCCCCACCCCCACGATTTAAGACAACCAAACAACCAAACAACCCCTCCCCTCCCCCCACCCCCACGATTTAAGACAACCAAACAACCAAACAACTAAACAACCAAACAACCCCTCCCCCCACCCAACCCTCCCCCCACCCCCACGATTTAAGACAACCAAACAACCAACCAACCAAACAACCCCTAACCCCTCCTCCCTCCCCTCCCACCCCCCACCCCCACGATTTAAGACAACCAAACAACCAAACAACACCCCTCCTCCCCCTCCCACCCCCCACCCACCCTCCCGACACGATTTAAGCAACGGAGAAGACCCCCCCAGTTTGTCCCACCCCCCACCCACCCCACTTGGTTCTGCTCGAGAGACCTAGGCAGCAGCAGCGCCCTCGACCTCATCTCCCGGCAAGAGTGAGATGAGACAGAGTGAGATGAGGAGACGTGTCTGTGGGAGGCTGCGGGAGGATGAGGTGACGTCCCTGGCGCTGGTTCTTAGCCTTCTGCTGCAAGGGCGGCACGCGTCCTCATGTAAATCGGTGTTAGGGCTGTTGCTGGCTGTGAGAAGAATATGTTGGGGGTAACTAGTGGGGAGGTTGCGAGAAGGGAACTAGGTGAGTAAATTCTTTTTTTTTTTAGGTAAATGGTGTTTTTTTTCGGGACTGGATTATATGATAAATAATTTTTTTTTTATATGATCGAATGATTTTTTTGTTTTTTTTCTTAACGGGATGATTAGATAAATAACTTTTTTTTTTGGAGATAATCGAATGTTTTTTTTCTCAACTGGATAATTAGATAAATAAATAAATAAATAAATAAATATATATATATATATATATATATATATATATATATATATATATATATATATTTTTTTTTTTTTTTTTTTTTTTTTTTTTTTTTTTTTTTTTTGGGGGGGGGGATAACCAGTGAATTTTTTTTTATCAGCTGGATGACTTGATAAATAACTTCTTTTTAAAGATAACTGGGGAAGTATCTATTGCCATCTGTTTCAACGGTGACACAAGTTAAATCACCATTAATACTATTGCTCGCTATGAGAAGAATATTCTAGAAGTATCGAGATAAATAACTTTTTTATTGAGGTAACCAAATGAATGTTTTTCTCAACTGAAATAACGAGTTAAATAACGCTTTTTTTTAGATAATTAGTGAAGTTTCTCTCGTATCATATGGCATCTGATGTCATGTGTGATTTTGTATTATGGTAATTTAATTAACTTTCGTGTATTTAGGTCATTTTTTTTCGCTTTCGTTTTTTTGGGGGAGGGGGGAGGGTTAATTATTGGTTTGGTTTTATGCTAATGAGGAGGTTATGACGGTGAAAGGTAATAACATATATATGTTAGGTTAAGGAATGCTAGTTTGTATTTATTTGATAATTTTTTTAGTGATTTATAGAACACCTTAATTTTCGAAAGGTTTAAATAGAATGATCTCAACTTTTAATTTTTTAGTGACCTATAAACACGTCAATTTCCAAAAGGTTTAAAAAGAATTATATCAACTTTCAATTTTTTTGTGACTTATATAACAAAGGTTTAAAAGAATTATCTCAACTTTCAGTTTTTTAGTGACATATTACACGTCAATTTCCAAAAGGTTTGAAAAGAATGATCTCGACTTTCAATTGTTTTGTGACGTATATAACAAAGGTTTAAAAAGAATTATCTCAACTTTCAGTTTTTTAGTGACATATAACACGTCAAATTTCCGAAAGTTTTAAAAATAATTATCTCAACCTTCAATTGTTTTGTGACTTATATAACAAAGGTTTAAAAGGATTATCTCAACTTTCAGTTTTTTAGTGACATATAACACGTCAATTTCCAAAAGGTTTAAAAAGAATGATCTCAACTTTCAATTGTTTAGTGACTTATATAACAAAGGTTTAAAAGAATTATGTCAACTTTCATTTTTTTGTGTGACATATAACACGTCAATTTCCAAAAGTTTTAAAAATAATGATCTCAACCTTCAATTGTTTTGTGACGTATATAACAAAGGTTTAAAAAGAATTATGTCAACTTTCAGATTTTTAGTGACATATAACACGTCAATATCCAAAAGGTTTAAAAAGAATGATCTCAACTTTCAATCTTTTTTGTGACATATAACACGTCAATTTCCGAA
This sequence comes from Penaeus vannamei, assembly GCF_042767895.1. Lineage (NCBI taxonomy): Eukaryota > Metazoa > Arthropoda > Malacostraca > Decapoda > Penaeidae > Penaeus > Penaeus vannamei. The sequence goes on along the minus strand of NC_091563.1, from coordinate 41,986,728 downwards.
AGTTTTAAAAAGAATTATATCAACTTTCAATTTTTTTGTGACTTATATAACAAAGGTTTAAAAGGATTATCTTTTCTTTCAATTTTTTTGTGACATATAACACATCGATTTCCAAAAGGTTTAAAAAAAATAATCTCTACTTTCAGTTTTTTGTGACATATAACACGTCAATTTCCAAAAGGTTTAAAAAGAACTATCTCAACTTTCAATTGTTTTGTGACATATAACAAAGGTTTAAAAAGAATTATCTCAACTTTCATTTTTTTTAGTGACATATTACACGCCAATTTCCGAAAGGTTGAAAAAGAATTATGTCAACTTTCAGTTTTTAGTGACATATAACACGTCAATATCCGAAAGGTTTAAAAAGAATGATCTCAACTTTCATTTTTTTAGTGACTTATATAACAAAGGTTTAAAAGGATTATCTCAACTTTCATTTTTTAGTGACATATAACGTAAATTTTTCGAAAGGTTTAAATAGAATGATCTTAACTTTTATTTTTTAGTGACATATAACACGTCAATTTCCAAAAGTTTTAAAAAGAATTATGTCAACTTTCAATTTTTTGGTGACATATAACACGTCAATTTCCAAAAGGTTTAAAAAGAATGATCTCAACTTTCTATGCACGAAGCTTGCAATAGTAACACATGCACCAGAAATGAAAGATTGCACATTCTGTAAATAACTATTTCTCACACTATCGCTGAACCAAATTGAACCACTGTTCGGGATGTTCAGTAGAACGAGGAACCGAGAACAGTGAATTAGATTTATCAAAAACTTTAAAGTTACATGGGTTATTTATAAATTAAGACTTTGGGTTATTTATAAATTAAGAATTTAGCATTTTAGACCAGTGGTTTTCATTTTGTTGCCCCCGACCAGTATGTGACAATCTCCATGGCACCGCTCAGTGCCTCTCTTTCAGGGTCACTTATCACACACATACACACGCACCGATGCACGTACGTACTCTCACATAGACACGCGTTCACACTCACATATGAACGCATGTACAAATACGCAAACGCACACACACGTGCACGCGAACTCACATACACACAAAACGTAAATATCCTGAGCACACAGTAGTAGTTTACCGCAAACTCTTACGCACCCACGCACGCACACACCCACACCCACACCCACACACACCCACACACCCACCCCCACAAACACACCCACACACACGCCCCAAAACCATGTTGCACAAATACCTCCTCCCAATCGACGTTATAATCCCTCGTCAACGTGGCCGAGTGGGTAAGGGCGCCAGATTCGAAACCCACGATCGCGAGTTCGAGTCTGCAACAGGGAGCCAAAAAAATTGCTCCCTCTGATTGTTGCAACCTCGCCCGGGGCTGAAAGACACGGAAAGCGCCCGGG
>NC_091563.1:41977371-41982335 GCF_042767895.1 Penaeus vannamei | reverse complement strand
CTCCCCCTCTTCTCTCTCTTTCTCTCTCTCTCTCTCTCTCCCCTCCCCCCCTCTCTTTCTCTCTCTCTCTCTCTCCCGCTTTCTCTCTCTCTCTCTCTCGACCCTATATTGCAATCTGATCGGCAACCAGTTTTGGCAAAAGCATTCCCTGTCACGTGACATCCTATGGCCCGGTGACAAGAAGACGTCAATCTCCTCCTACTGATTTCCTTCCTCAAAAAAGAAAAGAAAAAAAAAAAGAGGGAGAGAGAGAAAGAGAGAGAGAGAGTGAGAGAGAGAGAGAGAGAGAGAGAGAGAGAGAGAGAGAGAGAGAGAGAGAGAGAGAGAGAGAGAGAGAGAGAGAGAGAGAGAGACGCCCACAGATCCTTAAATTAATACTAGCCACGCCCACAGGACCCTAAACTAATACTAGCCACGCCCACAGGACCCTAAATTAATACTAGCCACGCCCACAGATCCCTAAACTCTACTAGCCACGCCCACAGATCCCTAAACTCTACTAGCCACGCCCACAGATCCCTAAACTCTACTAGCCACGCCCACAGGACCCTAAACTAATACTAGCCACGCCCACAGATCCCTAAACTCTACTAGCCACGCCCTTCATTCTTCTGGTTGAGGTTTTTTTTCCTCGCTCTTTCTATCATTCTACATCTATTTCTAGGTTATGTTTTCGTTCCTCTCCTTTTCTTAGACACGCCCACGCACCCTTAAACTCATACCAGTCACGCCTTCTCCCTTCTCTTGGCCATGTCCCTCGCATTATTTTCTTATTGCAGATGCCTCCCTCGCTCTCTTAGGCATGTCTCCCCCATTTTCTCATAACCACGCCCTCCCCCCCCCCCGCCCCTCACTCTCTTAACCACGCCCACCCCTAACCCCCCGCGCCCTCAGTCTCCTAAGTCTGCCCCCCCCCCCCCACTCCCCAGACTCCGCCCATCCCCCTCATTCTCCATACTCCGCCCCCCTCACTCTCCTAACCACGCCCACACCCTGGCCCTCTCCTAACCACGCCCACCTCCCTATCCCCCACTCTCCAAACTCCGCCCCCCCCCCACTCTCCTAACCACGCCCACACCCCGTCCCTCCCCACGGGTCACTGGGGACGAGGTGACCTGGGAGAAGGAGGCACTGAGAGCCACTTGGACTTTGCCGACCTCGTCTTCCCGGCGACGTCGGAGAGGTCACGAGGTCACGAGGACATCGATCCTGGGCAGCGGCTTTCCTTTTGTCAGAGGGAGTCGAGAAAAATCACACGCACAAACAAACGCACACATGTGTATATATCTATCTACCACACATATGAATACTTAAATGTACACACATACACACACACGCTCACTCTCTCTCCGTCTCTCCGTGTCTCTCTCTCTCATACTCACACGCTCACTCTCTCTCCGTCTCTCCGTGTCTCTCTCTCTCATACTCACACGCACACACACACACGCTCACTCTCTCTCCGTCTCTCCGTGTCTCTCTCTCTCATACTCACACGCACACACACACACGCTCACTCTCTCTCCGTCTCTCCGTGTCTCTCTCTCTCATACTCACACGCACACACACACACGCTCACTCTCTCTCTGTCTCTCCGTGTCTCTCTCTCTCATACTCACACGCACACACACACACGCTCACTCTCTCTCTGTCTCTCCGTGTCTCTCTCTCTCATACTCACACGCACACACACACACGCTCACTCTCTCTCTGTCTCTCCGTGTCTCTCTCTCTCATACTCACACGCACACACACACACGCTCACTCTCTCTCTGTCTCTCCGTGTCTCTCTCTCTCATACTCACACGCACACACACACACGCTCACTCTCTCTCTGTCTCTCCGTGTCTCTCTCTCTCATACTCACACGCCCACACACACACGCTCACTCTCTCTCTGTCTCTCCGTGTCTCTCTCTCTCATACTCACACGCACACACACACACGCTCACTTTCTCTCTGTCTCTCCGTGTCTCTCTCTCTCATACTCACACGCACACACACACGCTCACTCTCTCTCTGTCTCTCCGTGTCTCTCTCTCTCTCATACTCACACGCACACACACACACGCTCACTCTCTCTCTGTCTCTCCGTGTCTCTCTCTCTCTCATACTCACACGCACACACACACACGCTCACTCTCTCTCTGTCTCTCCGTGTCTCTCTCTCTCATACTCACACGCACACACACACACGCTCACTCTCTCTGTCTCTCCGTGTCTCTCTCTCTCTCATACTCACACGCACACACACACACGCTCACTCTCTCTCTGTCTCTCCGTGTCTCTCTCTCTCATACTCACACGCACACACACACACGCACACTCTCACTCTCTCTCTCACACACACATATATACATATACATATAAATCGGCTAAAATTACCAAGATAAATTAGCATATTTCATTCATGTATTTGCATTTCATTACATGCAACGTATCATATAATTCCTTCTTGATCTTCTATTAGTGACTGCGCAGAGAGCCAGGATAAAAAATATTAATATTACGATTAATATTATCTATCTGTTATCTATCTATAACAAAACACCATTAATATTAACATTATCTATTTGTTATCTATCGAAAGTATTTTTTTCTGTTGATTTCTGTCTGTTTGTCACAAGGTTTTTTTTCTACTTCGATAATCTTTAAAGAATCTGTCATAGATAATGATAAATATTGTCAAACTTGTCACTATCATTATTATTACTGTCAATATCAATAGTAATATCATTATCAAAATCACCATCACTGTTATTATTACCACTGTCATTATCATTATTCTAATTATCATTATATCTATTATTACTACCATTATTATCATTATTATTAGTAGCATCATTATCATTATTATCTATATTACTATCACCATCATTATAATTAGTAATATAAATATCATAACCATTATCATTATCATCACTAATATTGCAATTGTCATTATCATGATCATTATCCTCCTCCTGCTCATCATCATCATCATTTTCATTACTTTTATTACCAGGGGAAAAAAAAACGAGAAAAAATCTACGGGGCAAACACGCCATCTTTCACCGGGCCAGAGTGGGAGCCAAAACAAAACCCTTCCTACTGGTTGAATTATCTTCTCCTGGGCTTGGTTGAGTCTCAATAATGCTTTAAATAATTGTTCTAAGTAATCAATAACATTAAAGAAACTTCTAAGACGTCCATAGTCAATAGATCTTACTTAAATCGCCGTGGAAAAAATATCAGGAAAATAAAAACTGGCAACTCAACCCAGATTTCTTGAGTTCTTCAATTCGTCGAATCGCTTAAAAAAATAAATAAATAAAATAAATAGAAATAAAAATAGCGTGGAGCTGAAGAAAACGCAGTTATCAATACAAAATAATAAAAAAACGTATATTTAACAATAATAACAATGACAGCAACAATGATGATGATAATAATAATCATAGTAACATAATAACAATAACAACAACAGTAAAAACAAGGTAATGACAATAATAATAATAACATTAATATCAATAATGATAACAATAATAATAACAACAACAACAACAACAACAACAACAACAACAACAACAACAATAATAATAATAATATTCATTGTAACGAATGGAACTCAAACTACAAAATTATAAGATTAAATCACTAATATTAAAAATAAGAAAACAAAAAAATTGTTTACTGGCTGGTGTGGGGCTACATACATCGTCTGGGCTCTTTCATGAGTTAAATGATGAGCATAAAATAACACAAGGAAAGTTTGTAGAATCTGTTGAATATAACAAACAAACACACCTAGACACACACACATTTGTAAGCACATACACACGCACACACACACACATATATGTAAACACACATACTTACACACGCACACACACACATATATGTAAACACACATACCTACACACGCACGCACACACATATAAGTAAACACACATACTTACACACACGCACACACACACATATATGTAAACACATACTTACACACGCACACACACACATATATGTAAACACACATACTTACACACGCACGCACACACACACATATATGTAAACACACATACTTACACACGCACACACACACATATATGTAAACACATACTTACACACGCACACACACACATATATGTAAACACACATACTTACACACGCACGCACACACACACATATATGTAAACACACATACTTACACACGCACACACACACACATATATGTAAACACATACTTACACACGCACACACACACATATATGTAAACACACATACTTACACACGCACGCACGCACACACATACTCACACTTTCACACACATGCACTCACACTTGCACAAACATTCACATACACACACACACAAACATTAACTCTCGCTAAAGAACAGATTTAAATAAATACACAAACAGACAGATAAAAGTACTTCCTACTTAATATCTTTTTCTTTTACTTCTTGTTTTAACACGATAACGATTTAATAAACTTCCAAAATCAACTATTGTTCAAAAGCCTGTGATCAGTTCAGCTTGAACGTGTTGACAACGTGTCCGGGAGCATGCAATCAGCTGTCTTTTAATTATGAACAGCGTGATTACCAGATCAATGTTTTCATCCACGTACAACAGGGGGTTCACAACCTGGGGTCCACGGGGTACTCTCCCTCATACTGGTCGAGGGCCACAGGGGGAAAAGGCAGGGAACCACATACAACTTATATGTATAAAAGTCTTCCTGGATTTAACATCAAACAGATAAAAATATATCACACAATCCTTATAAAATCAGCGACGTAATATCCTTCATAACAATCTGACTCGGGAACACAACGACAAAAAAATAAGATAAACAAATAAAAATCCATTAATACAAATAAAAGAATCAAAACAAATAAAATCCACAAATACAAATAAAAATGAAAAAAAATCAAAACAAATAAACTCCATAAATACAGATAAAAATGAAAAAAACACAAATAGAAATAAA
>NC_091563.1:41952248-41954748 GCF_042767895.1 Penaeus vannamei | reverse complement strand
CTCCAGCCCACACTCCTACCCCACTTCCACTTTCACACCCACCCACCCCAACCCTCACCCACCCATCCACCCCTCCCCTCACCCCACTTCCACTTCACTGCACCCCCCTCTCCAGCCCACACTCCTACCCCACTTCCACTTTCACACCCACCCACCCCAACCCTCACCCACCCATCCACCCCTCCCCTCACCCCACTTCCACTTCCCCTGCGGTAGTGTTGCAGCTCAAACCCCAGCTGTGATCAATACAGGACGGTTGTGATCCATGTCCTTCAGGCACGGTGGGCGGGGCTTATCGAGGGGGACAGAGGTCATCAAAGGTCAAAGGTCACGTTATCGAGGGGGTCAGAGGTCATCAAAGGTCAGGAAGGTAGGTAGGACACTTGAGTGAGCGGGGCTTATCGAGGGGGTCAGAGGTCATAAAAGGTCAAAGGTCAGGAAGGTCGGTAGGACACTTGGGTGGGCGGGGCTTATCGAGGGGGTCAGAGGTCATCAAAGGTCAAAGGTCGGTAGGACACTTGGGTGGGCGGGGCTTATCGAGGGGGTCAGAGGTCATCAAAGATCAAAGGTCAGGAAAGTCGGTAGGATACTTGGGTGGGCGGGGCTTATCAAAGGTCAAAGTTCAGTAGGACACTTTGGTGGGCGGGGCTTATGGAGGGGGTCAAAGGTCAGGAAGGTCGGTAGGACACTTGGGTGGGCGGGGCTTATCGAGGGGGTCAGAGGTCATCAAAGGTCAAAGGTCGGGGAGGTCATAGATATCCGATAAATGGCTTTGTCAGAAAAGGTGAAAAAGGTCGTTATTGTAAATTATCTTAATTAATGAAGTGAAATTAATTATGTAATTATTTACGATATAACATCAGCGATATGAGCTTAGTGACCTTATGGTGTTGGTCATGTTCGGAATATTAAAATAACTCAGGAATATGGAATTGGGAATATCTGAATGTGTCTGAATACTGTTAGGTTAATTTTGGTACGTTATTTTAATCAATAGCGTAAGTGCTAACCATGTTTTGTTATTTATACCAAGCTAGTAATTATATAATACATATAATATAATTTGAACATAATGTAAAGTCACTGATATGAGGACAGTAAAGTAAATTATTGATTTAAAAAAACTCATTTATTGATCTAATTATAGCACTCTTTTGTATTGATAATAGTTGTGATTATCTGTAACTGTAATATTTAAGGAATTCTTCAATATCAGTCAAATTTAAGGAATTCTTTAATATCAGTAACATTTAAGGAATTTTTCAATATCATTAAAATTTAAGGAATTCTTCAATATCAGTAAAATTTAAGGAATTTTTCAATATCAGTAAAATTTAAGGAATTCTTCAATATCAGTAAAATTTAAGGAATTTTTCAATATCAGTCATATTTAAAGAATTCTTCAGTAATAATTGAAAGAACTCTTCAATATCCTAAATATTAAAAGAATTTAAGAATAGAATCCACTGAACTAAATAACACTTTGTCTCTTACGTAAGGAAATGGGTTAAACCTGTTCTTTTTTTTCTTTTTTTTCTTTTTTTCTTTTCTTTTTTTCTTTGTTTGGGGATGTTAACGATTTTTTCTCTTTCTTTTTTTCTTTTTTTCTTTCTTTTTTTTTCTTTCTTTTTTTTTCTTTATTTGGGGATGTTAACGATTTTTTCCTCTTTTTCTTTTTTTCTTTTTTTCTTTCTTTTTTTTCTTTATTTGAGATAACGATTTTTTTCTTTCCTTTTCTTTTTTTTTTCTTTTTTTTTTGGGGGGGGGGGTTGTCAGAAAGGTTAAACAAACCGTTAAAACCTATTTCTAGAATTTTCCACCTTTTTTCTATTTTAAAAAAATGGGTGACGGTTATATTTATATCAGTACGTTTGTTGAACAGATGTTTCCATTGGTTAATTTCTTTTTATTTTAATGAGGATTGGTCAAAAGTATTTTTTTCTGTAAATAACACAAACGTTTGAGATATTTTTCATTGTTAAATATATTATAGAGGAATATATACAATTTTTACGTACGTTGTGACTCGGCTTACCTTATCAAGCTGCTTTTGAAATTTGCAATTCGATTTTACAGTATCTTTGCAATGAAACCGATCAGTTTTTTTAAAGGGAATAGTTTGTTATTGATGGTAATAATGATAAGACATACGCAAAACCGATAAAACCTGAGAAAAGAACACCTAAAAAAATGGAACGACAAAAATCATCTGGCAACTGAAAATACAAATGTATATGACAGCGTTTTTCTATTCGTCAATAATAACAAACATACATAAAACCCGACAAATCTCCCCCCTCCCTCTCAAAAAAACGAAAAAAACTAACAAGACCAAACTCTAAAACCTAAAAATAAAACGAAAATAAATAAAACCAGCGGGCAACCGCGAGCCTAAGAACAATGGCGGTTGCCAAGTGTGTTATTATTGTCAACCGCAGCAGGAGCAGAGACAAGAAGAATCTGCCGACGAGATTCTCAAGCTCTCTGCCAGGAGAAGAGA
>NC_091563.1:41942248-41947248 GCF_042767895.1 Penaeus vannamei | reverse complement strand
CGTTATCCTGTAAGCAAGGAAACCGTCCTTGGAAGACGTCGACCCTGAGCCCTCTCTCCACCTCGTTCCAGATCCTGCCCTGCACCAAGGTCCTGTACTTCGAGGTCCCCGACGAGGTGATGGTGGAGCGCCTCCTGAACCGCGCCAAGACCTCCGGCCGCGTCGACGACAACGAGGAGACCATCAAGAAGCGGCTGGCGACCTTCCACAAGCACTCGGAGCCCGTGATCCAGTACTACAAGGAAAAATGCGCCACCATTGTCGCCCTCGCCTCTCCCGACGAGGTGTTCGCCGAGGTGCAGAAGGCCCTCAGCACCATCCAGTGAGGAGGCGGTCCCGGAAACTCGCTCCCATGTCCCCACTCCCGCGTATTCCTCCTCCTCCACCTCCTCCTCCTCCTCCTCTTCCTCCTTTTCGCCTGGCTCTTGGGTTTCTCCCTTTGTGGGCTCGCGTCTCCCACCCCTTTGGCGTCTCCTTCTCCGTGTCTGTCTCTCGTTCCCGCTCTTCTCTGGTCTTCCAAGGCTCCGATCTCCCGATGATGTCTTCCTCGACAACCTCCAGAACTATGCATTACATTAATTTAAGAGTGACTTCGGAAGAAAGCAACATAGTCTACGCATCTGACACGAACACCGTGACTCCTAGACTCGAGGAAATGAAAACCATCTTCCTCTCCGCGACCTGCTACTCTCCCAAGCCAGAGAGTAAGTCCCACGGCACACATAGCTAGACTTCACGATTCTGTGTCTTGTCAACCTGCTCGGCAAAAAGCTTAAAATACACAAAACACGAGTGAAGGGAAAAAAAAGCTTCTTGGATAAACCGACGTACAAGTGTCTCTCACAAGGAGGTTATCTTAATCTAGTTCAGCGATGGACTGCGCCCTTGTCTGTAGGAACACCGTAAGTCCGGCGCCCATATTGGGTGGTCGACGTCCGTTCTCAATTGTTATTATCATCATCGTCATCAACTATCATGTTTTTCAGTCATTGCCATATTTTTCTTGGTGGATATTGACTTAATCACAGAGGACGATTCAACTGATACTTTTCGGACTTACGGAATAAACTGTGACTCTGGACTTGTTGTCTGACGGTGACTCCCTTGACAGCTTTCTTGACATACATCAGACGCCTAGTATTGGAACAGAGAAAAGAATATTCAATTCTATTGTATTTATATACTATTTAGGACCCTGTAGAACCGCAGTACTATTTATAATTTATTGATTATAAATAGTACCGTATTAGACTGGAGGAGGAATTTTGACTCACAGGGAAACTTAAGACTTATTTATTGACTGACGGAGGAAAGGACTAGAATAGCACAAGATCTGACTTATAGAAGGTATTTATGACTTACTGACTAGACCAATGAAGGAACTTCTGACTCACAACGAAGGAACCAGTGACTGATCTAAACAGCTGACAGGAGAATCCCAGACGAATAAACTGACAATAAAAAAATGTGTGGCTGATGAAACTGACGATAAATAATTATGTTTAAATGACGATAAAAAATATGCTTGACTGATGAAGTTGTATGACTAACGAAAAAGCTGAATGATTGACTTAAGAGACTGCAAATTGCCAAAGAAACTTAAACTGTTCGAGGAGACTGTGACTGATAAAGTACTGAAGACGAAAAAAATGTGCAAAAGACGATGCAAAATCAAGACTAAATATATTTTGCTTCAAGAAAACTAAACCTGCGACTTTCCGATACAACTTTGACTGACTGTAGATAAGAACTTTGACTGAAACGGGAATGACTGACTTAAAAGGATAACTTTTTTGATAGACTATGACTGACTGAATTTTTTTTTTTTTTTGGGGGGGGGGACATGACTAGCTAAGAATATGTGACTGACTAAAAGAAACCAGGTTTGACTGAAGAATATATGACTGATCCAAAATAATTTACTGACTAAACTTATGACTGACTGACCAAAAATAATTGACTGACTAAAAATGAATGACTGAAATAATTATGACATTAATTACTCATGCCAACTACTCTCTCACAAAAATAAGACAAATAATATGACTCCTTGACTGACTAAAGAGATTATAAACCCAAACTGACCTGATAAGTCATCTCGTGACTTACTAAAAACAAATATAAAAAAAACAACGTGACTTGAGTGAAGAGAGTGAGACCAAAGACCAGAAACCAGAGACCGAAGACCATAAATAAACTTAACGTTAAACAAATAAACATCAAGACGAACCAGAATAAAACTAATACAAAAAAAAAATAATAATAAAACATATTTTAGGGTATCACATGATATAAATTATATAAAGAAATAAAGACTAATGCAGACTACTATATTTAAGTGTTCAATTATGACAGATATTGATGACTGACATACAATAGACAGACTGAATGACATATAAGACTTTGAACTAAGTAGCTGTCACGTCTGGAGAGAATAACTTAGAGGATATTAAAACCCCAAAACTGTAGGACACAAGACAGCCAGACAGACACAAGACAAACTAGACAGACACTAGACAACCCAAAAAAATGCAAAACTCACTAGACAGACACTACATGTACTAAACAGACAGATATTACATAGACTAGACAGCCAGACAGACTACATACACTAGACAGACACTACTTATACTCGACAGACAGAAAGACACTAGACACGCTAACAGCCAAAAACCCATGAAAAAAAAAAACAGACAGATTGACCCACTTTAGACAAAGACAAATTTCAGACGAGGCCCTAAAAAGACCAACAGACTTCAGACTCTTGAAACAGACAGACAATTGACTGACAAGACTTCTTCTTTGACTTCACTCAAAGACGAAAAGACAAATGGAATTAATCTGGAAAAGAAAGACTTCAAGACTTCAGCAGATTTTCAGACAAAGACTTCATACTGTGGAAGTGACACTGACATGAATACTGACAAACTATATACCGTTGGAATGACAAGAAAGGCACTAATTAAGACTTTAATACTGACATTTCATAGGACTTACAAGATTTCAGATTAACACTGACTTTCTTGACAGGACATGAATCTGGACATAAAGAGTTACAATGACATTTGACATGACTTCAGAGTGACACTGTCTCTCTTGACAGGACTTCGGAATGACACTGTCTCTCTTGACAGGACTTCGGAATGACACTGTCTCTCTTGACAGGACTTCGGAATGACACTGTCTCTCTTGACAGGACTTCAGAATGACACTGTCTCTCTTGACAGGACTTCAGAGTGACACTGTCTCTCTTGACAGGACTTCAGTGACACTGTCTCTCTTGACAGGACTTCAGAATGACACTGTCTCTCTTGACAGGACTTCAGAGTGACACTGTCTCTCTTGACAGGACTTCAGGTTAACACACACTCTTGACAGAACTTAGAATTGACACTGACATTTGACAAGCCTTCAGATAACCGCAGACATTTGACAGAAATAAACCTTATGACTGACATATGACAGAAATAAACCTTATGACTGACACTTGACAGAACTAAAACTTAAGACTGACACTTGACAGGATATCAGACTGACAGTGATTTGACATGACAGATAGATACGACATCACAGTCACGTGACAGAGACAGATGGGCGTGAACTGACAAGACGTTGCAATATGACAAGGCAATGATGTTATATAGATGTGATTCATTGTATAAAAAACCCGTGAGTCACCGTGACAGACCCTTCTGACTCACCATAATGACCTCATGACTCACTTTGATAGACTCTCCTGATTCACTATAACTCACTATGGATAACACGCTGAGACAGACTCGACTGACTAGAAAAACTCATGACTCATGACAAATTTTACTGACTCACTGTAACGAAACCATGATTACCATGACAGGCCGTGGGTGAGTCACCATGACAGACTTGACAGACAGAAGGAATCGGAGTAAACAGAGTAGAGTGACTCACCGTGACGGAACTTGACTCACCATTACGAGAACTTAGTGACTTACCAGAAAAAAAACCACTTGACTCACTGAAATTGACTTAGCTGACTCATAAAGAACTCACGACTCAACCTAATAAGTCTTACTGACTCACTAAGAACGGAAAAAGACTGACATGTGACTCACCGTGACCGCACCCTAATGTGACTCGCTATAGAGAACCGAGGACTCACCGAGCCAAACAGACGTCATTGACTCATTATAACATGAATAAACTCAGACCCTTACCCTCTGGATGAAACGAGGTTAAAGCATAAAAGATAATAAAAAGAACTTTCGAAGACTTGCGAAATTCGTAGAAAGTCCGAGAAAGAAGAAGGACATTCCGCCATTTTGTTTTTTACTGCCTGCCTGAGAGGTTTAAAAAAAAGCGCGGGAAAAAATGTGCGATTTGTTTTTGAATTGACGTTCAAGCCTAAACGTGATTCTCAGATTCAGGAAATGTTTAAAGAATGTCAAAAAAAAAGCTTATGAGATTTTTTTCTAACTTAACGTATGACTCTGTATGCATATAAAGGACACAGGTAACCCAAACGGAAGGACAGACAGAGAGAGAAAACTGGACGAAACTTGAACCGGACCGCCATCTTGGAAAATAGAAAACGGGAATTGAAGTTGAATGTGTGACAAGATCTAATCTCTTTAATTTCAAGTTTGCTCATCACTCAAACTCAAAAGTAGGAATCACAATCGAGAATCACTTGAGCGGGAATTTAGTCACCCTAAACTCTAGGAAGCCGCTCTTCTAGAATCTTCCATCTAGCACCGATTATATATTTTAAAAATAGAATCCTCATCTCCATTTGCAAATCAAGTAGGTATGCTCTTTAACTCGCTGTGCACACAAACAAGTGTTTCTCGCTATCACTTTGGCACAGTTGCATAAAAAAGAGTTGCATCTAGGTTGTGAGACGAAAAAAAGAGATAATGTAAAAGCTATATTCTGTATATATATATTATTTCGGTTATGCACTGGAGGTATAGCCCGAAGGTCGCGTCTGGTAGAAACTCCCGCTGGTTGGAGGGTTGTATAAC
>NC_091563.1:41932248-41937248 GCF_042767895.1 Penaeus vannamei | reverse complement strand
GTAGTAAGCAAAACTGCAGAACTCTTTTTCGATTTATGGTATATTTCTCTACTTCTCTTCCATCCACTTTTTTCATTCTCTCTCTCACGCAAACTTTCTCTCTCTCTCTCTCTCTCGCTGTCTCTGCCTCTCTCTCTCTCTCTCTCTCTCTCTCTCTCTCTCTCTCTCTCTCTCTCTCTCTCTCTCTCCCTCTCTCTTTCTCTCTCCCTCTCCTCCTTCTCTCTCTCTCTCTCTCTCTCTCTCTCTCTCTCTCTCTCTCTCTCTCTCTCTCTCTCTCTCTCTCTCTCTCTCTCTCTCTTTCTCTCCCTCTCTCTTTCTCTCTCCCTCTCCTCTCTTCTCTCTCTCTCTCTCTCTCTCTCTCTCTCTCTCTCTCTCTCTCTCTCTCTCTCTCTCTCTCTCTCGCTCTCTCTCTCTCTCTCTCTCTCTCTCTCTCTCTCTCGATTTATTATAGTCATGATTTTATTGCCATAGTTTTTTATGTGATCAAATGTTCCTACACCTCTCTCTCTATCTCTTTTCCTTCGAGAGCTTCGGGAATGTCACTTTTCATACTCTTCCTCTAACCCTTTTCCTCTCCACGCAGCAACTTTATTATCTAATCCCCCCTTCCCCCTTTCTCTCTTCCCTCTCCCTCTCCCCTCTTTCTCTCTCTCTCTCTCTCTCTTTCTACACGCAGCTACATTATTATATAATCTTCCTTCCACCTCTCTCTCTCCCCTCTTTCTCTCTCTCCTTCCCCACGCAGCAATTTCTCTAATCTTCCTTCCTTCGCTCTCTCTTCCCCCTCTCTCTCTTCCCTCTTCTCTCTTCCCTCTCTCTCTCTCTTCCCTCTTCCCCCTTCCCTCTTTTCCCTCCCTCTCCCCCCTCCACCTCTTCCCTCTTCTTCCTCTCCCCTCTTTCTCTCTCTCCTTCCCCACGCATCAACTTCATTCTCTAACCCCCCCTTCCCCTTTTTCTCTCTCTATCCCTCTTCTCTCTCTTTTCCCTCTTCTCTCTCTCTTCCCTCTTCTCTCTCTCTTCCCTCTTCTCTCTCTTTCTTCTCTCTCTCTTCCCTCTTCTCTCTCTTCTTCCCCACGCATCAACTTTATTATCTAATCCCCCCTTCCCCCTTTCTCTCTTCCCTCTCTCTCTCTTCCCTCTTCTCTCTCTCCTTCCCGCGCATCAACTTCATTCTCTAACCACCCCCTTTCCCCCTCTCTTTCTTCCCTCTTCTCTCTCTTCCTTCTCTCTCTCTCCCCTCTTTCTCTCTCTCCTCCCCCACGCAACACCTTTATTATCCAATCCCCCCTTCCCCCTTTCTCTCTTCCCTCTTCTCTCTCTTCCCTCTTCCCTCTCTCTCTTCCCTCTCCCCTCTTTCTCTCTCTCCTTCCCCACGCATCAACTTCAATCTCTAACCACCCCCCTTTCCCCTCTCTCTCCCCTCCCCCCCTCTAGCTTCTTCCCTCCTCTCTCTCTTCCCTCTTCTCTCTCTAACCCTCTCCTTCCCCACGCATCAACTTCAATCTCTAACCCCCCCTTCCCCCCTTTCTCTCTTCCCTCCTCTCTCTCTTCCTTTTCTCCCTTCCCTCTTCTGTCTCTAACCCTCTCCTTCCCCACGCATCAACTTCATTCTCTAACCCCCCCCCTTCCCCCTCTCTCTCTCCTCCCTCTTCTTTCTCTTCCCTCTTCTTTCTCTAACCCTCTCCCCTTTATCTCTCTCTCCTTCCCCACGCATCAACTTCAATCTCTAACCACCCCCCCCCCTTCCCCCTCTCCCTCTTCCCTCTTCTCTCTCTTCCCTCTTCTCTCTCCTCTCTCTTCCCTCTCCCCTCTCTCTAACCCTCTCCTTCCCCACGCATCAACTTCATTCTCTAACCCCCCCTTCCCCCTCTCTCTCTCTCTTCCCACTCTCTCTTCCCTCTCCCCTCTCTCCCTCCCCTCCCCCCTCTTTCTCCCTCTCTCCTTCCCCACGCATCAACTTCAATCTCTAACCACCACCCCCTTCCCCCCCTCTCTCTCCCCTCCCCCCCTCCCGCTTCAGCCATGGCCCCTGAAGCTCGCGTGGGACCCCGGGACCCCCGCGTTGGAAGCCTCCCGCCAGCGAAGGATTACACGGCCCACATCAGACACAAGTTCCCGATCTTCAAGTTCCACATCCCTATCAAGAGTTCGTAGGGTGGGGGAGGGGGTGGGGGGGGGGAAGGGGGGGTGAGAAGCAAAGGGGGGAATTGGGGAGATAGGGAAGGGGGAGGGGAGGTGGGGGTAACTGACATCAAACTACTTTACTGGAAGTTTAAAAATAGTTTTCGAGAAACACTGGATAATTGTCAAAAATCACTTATCATTACTATATATAAAACAAATAGGTTTTGAGAAACAATAACTTACAAAAAAACACTTTACATCATGATAAAAAAAAGTTTACGTCTTGTTAAAAAATTTATACACAAAGGAATTTCACTTAGGTAATTTTGTGTATGTTGAGATTTTTTGTCACATCAACTGTGTGATCTTTTTCGTATTTATTCTAAAATCGTTTGATTTCTGTGTGTACATATATTTATGCTTTTTTATACCTCTAATAAATTAATATTACAATATTGTATTTCACTAATCCTTCAGCTTTTGGAAATGCAAAAAAACAGAGTTATAGAGAGAGAAGAAATTATATGCATAAAACGGAAAAAAATATACACAGACACAAACAGAAACTTATCCAAGAATTCACTTAAATCTCAGATCTTTATCCACCCAAAAAATAATAGCTTTAAAACCGATACGAAATGACGAATCAATCACACCACATAATCCAATAAAGATATGCATAAAATACCTAATAATAATAATGATGATAATAATTGTAATAATAACAATAATGATGATAATAATAACAACAATGATAATAACAATAACAATAATGATAGTAATAATAATAATAATAATAATAATAATGATAATGACAATAACAATGGTGATAATGATAGTATTAATAATAATAATGATAATAACAATAATAATAATGATAATGACAATAACAATGATAATGATAATGATAGTATTAATAATAGTAATAATAATAACAATAATGATAATAATAATGATAATGACAATAACAATGATAATGATAGTATTAATAATAATGATAACAATAATAAGAATAATAATGATAATGACAATAATAATAATAATAATGATAATGACAATAACAATGATGATAATGATAGTATTAATAATAATAATGATAATAACAATAATAATAATGATAATAACAATAATAATAATAATAATGATAATGACAATAGTAATGATAATGATAATGATAGTATTAATGATAATGATAATAATAATAATAATGATAATAATAATAATAATGATAATGATAATGATAGTATTAATAATAATAATAATAACAATAACAATAATAATAACAATAATGATAATAACAATAATAATGATAATGATAATGATAGTATTAAGAATAATAATAACAATAATAATAATAATAATGATAATGACAATAATAATGATAATGATAATGATAGTATTGATAATAATAATAACAATAATAATAATGATAATAATGATAATAATAACAATAATAATGATAATAATAATAATAATAATAATAATAATAATAATAATAATAATAATAATAATAGCAACTCCCCTTTGACCCCTAAGTCACTGGGCTAAATTCAGAACACATTAAAGAACCAATATAAAGTTATCAGAAAACGAACCAAGATATTTTTTATCAGAACACTCAAGATGTTCACTTTGATAAGATTATTTAATCACTGCTTCAATAAAGTTTTTAAAAAAATCACTGCTTCAATAAAGTTTTTAAAAAACAAATCACTGCTTCAATAAAGTTTTTAAAAAAATCACTGCTTCAATAAAGTTTTTAAAAAACAAATCACTGCTTCAATAAAGTTTTTTAAAAAAATCACTGCTTCAATAAAGTTTTTAAAAAACAAATCACTGCTTCAATAAAGTTTTTTAAAAAATCACTGCTTCAATAAAGTTTTTAAAAAAATCACTGCTTCAATAAAGTTTTTAAAAAAATCACTGCTTCAATAAAGTTTTTTAAAAAATCACTGCTTCAATAAAGTTTTTAAAAAACAAATCACTGCTTCAATAAAGTTTTTAAAAAAATCACTGCTTCAATAAAGTTTAAAAAAACAAATCGCTGCTTCAATAAAGTTTTTAAAAAAATCACTGCTTCAATAAAGTTTTTAAAAAACAAATCACTGCTTCAATAAAGTTTTTAAAAAAAATCACTGCTTCAATAAAGTTTTTAAAAAACAAATCACTGCTTCAATAAAGTTTTTAAAAAAATCACTGCTTCAATAAAGTTTTTAAAAAAATCACTGCTTCAATAAAGTTTTTAAAAAAATCACTGCTTCAATAAAGTTTTTAAAAAACAAATCACTGCTTCAATAAAGTTTTTAAAAAAATCACTGCTTCAATAAAGTTTAAAAAAACAAATCACTGCTTCAATAAAGTTTTTAAAAAACAAATCACTGCTTCAATAAAGTTTTTAAAAAACAAATCACTGCTTCAATAAAGTTTCTAAAAAACAAATCACTGCTTCAATAAAGTTTTTAAAAAAATCACTGCTTCAATAAAGTTTTTAAAAAAATCACTGCTTCAATAAAGTTTTTAAAAAAATCACTGCTTCAATAAAGTTTTTAAAAAACAAATCACTGCTTCAATAAAGTTTTTAAAAAAATCACTGCTTCAATAAAGTTTAAAAAAACAAATCACTGCTTCAATAAAGTTTTTAAAAAACAAATCACTGCTTCAATAAAGTTTTTAAAAAACAAATCACTGCTTCAATAAAGTTTTTAAAAAACAAATCACTGCTTCAATAAAGTTTTTAAAAAACAAATCACTGCTTCAATAAAGTTTTTAAAAAACAAATCACTGCTTCAATAAAGTTTTAAAAAACAAATCACTGCTTCAATAAAGTTTTTAAAAAACAAATCACTGCTTCAATAAAGTTTTTAAAAAACAAATCA
>NC_091563.1:41909748-41914748 GCF_042767895.1 Penaeus vannamei | reverse complement strand
TTTACTTGTTTTTTATTTATTCACTTTTACTTTTTTGTTCTTATTTTTTGTTTATTCACTTTTACTTTTCTTTTCTTATTTTTTATTTATTCACTTTTACTTTTCTATTCTTATTTTTTATTTATTCACTTTTACTTTTCTATTCTTATTTTTTATTTATTCACTTATACTTTTCTATTCTTATTTTTATTTATCATGTTTATATTTTAAGTTTATGTTAGCGTCGTTGATTTTTTTTGTTAGGTTTTAGGCTTTTATATGCTAAATTTCCATATATTTTTTCAATATTTTATTTTCAGTTAATTCAGTCTGTTCCATTTTATAATCTTAATTTTTTGTTGGTTTTGATTTTGCATTTTTTTTCCTATATGATAGAAATAAATATGTTTTAAAGATGATATGCCTTGCGCACGTGGACAGCTTCCGGGAATCTTCTAGAAGCCGGAAGGAGGAATTAGGATTTTGGGAGGATTTTTTTGTATGTTTTCTTAACTTTTTTTACATTTTAAGTATGTGTTTTTTTTTTTTTTTTTGTCTTTTGTCTTTTTTTTTTTTTGTATTATCCCCTTTTTGTATTTTTTCTCTCTCTTTGGTTCATGTTTTTCTTTTTTAGTGTTGTTGATTTTTTTATGTTTTACGGTTTTATGTTACATTTCAATTTTTTTCAATGTCGTTTTTTCAGTCGGTTTAGTCTATCCCTTCCATTTCTTCATATTGTGGTTGAAATATTATATTTTTCCTAATTGCTATATATACATTTTAAACAATATGTCTTTAACACGTAAGCAGCTTCTAGGAATTCTGTGGAAGAAGAAAAAGGGAATTAGGAATCTGTGTTTTTTTTAAGTATTTTTATAAATCTAGTCTAGTGTTATCTTTTATTGCCATTATCATTATTATTGTTCTTATTGTTTTTTTAAGATTAAGGTTTTAGGATTGCTGTGATTTCATACTTTTTTATTTGTTTGGATATATTTTTGTTTGTCATCTTGAATATCATATTCCAAAATACTGTTTACTTGATGGATAAATAATCAGTACAGTAAAATAGCAAACCGTCAACCGCGATCTTTCCCCCATTACGTCACAGAATTGGGCGGAGCTTAGAGGCCTGTCTCGCCTCCGATCACGAGACAGCTTTTAGTGTCGCGGCGCCTCTCGCGACACTCTTAATTGCCACCGGAAAAGATGCCTTATATTTGAGTTTGTTTGTGATGATTTCATATTTTTCTGTTTGCTTTAATCTTATATATATTTTTTTTACTTTTCCCTAAATCTTTGTCCTAATTTTTTTTACATATTTTTGAAAGTTTTAAGACGATTATAGATTATAATTAAACAAAGCCCGCGGATATATATAGAATTGGGGAGAGAGAAGTCTAGTTGACCTCTGTAGGCCTACCTCTAGAGCCGTAATCTTTCTTTCTTTCGTAAATCATTGTTATTTGGCACTTTTACATCTACTTTCGGCTGTGTTTTTGTTTTATTTTCTTTTTTACTTTATTTTATATAATCTTTGCTATTTGGTACTTTTACATCTACTTTCGGCTGTGGTCTTATTTACCCTTTTTTTTTTTTTTTTTTTTACTTTATTTTATATTAGTATTTTCATTTATGTTTTTTTTTTAGACATGTGGGTCTACACCTGCTCAGCTGTCAAGAAGATAATTAGTAGGCCTACGCGACCTAACCTGATTTCCCTCTTCCTTGAGTATTCACTATTTTTTTTTTTTTTTTTATAAAAGCTATTAATATCAGCGCTTTCAATCTTAATACTGACCCTACGACTATCATATCTGTAATTAGCAATACTGATATCAAATATATTATATAAAAAAACTTTTTATATAGAGGAAAAGGTTTCACTATTTTTTTTATAAAAGCTTTTAATATCAGTGCTTTCAATATTAATACTGACCCTACGATTATCATATTTGTAATTAGCAATACTGATATCAAGTACACTGTATGAAAAAATACTTTATATAGAGGAAAATGTAATCTGGCAAGATATTAATTAACTCTTTGTGGATTTAGGACTTGTGGAGTCATCTGTGTGTTAGTGCAAATAACAAAATGAGTTACATATGCTCACTTCTAACAATAATACTCTTTGTTACTCAGAAATATTACTTGCTGCTTTTATTTTATTCTTTTTTTTTTTTACTGTTTATTTTATTTTACTTTTTATTTTATTTTACTTTTTATTTACTTTCACTTTTATTTACTTTTACTTTTATTTACTTTTACTTTTATTTACTTTTACTTTTATTTAATTTTGCTTTTATTCAATTTTACTTTTATTTGATTTTACTTTTATTTTATTTTACTTTTTATTTTATTTTACTTTTCATTTATTCTTTATTTTACTTTCACCTTTTATTTATCTTTTATGTTATTTTACCTTTTATTTATCTTTTCTTTAATATTTTTTTGTTGCACGGGCCAAAATAAAAACATTTACGCCTCTACGAATGGATGTTCATTCCTCATTCCTCACTCGTTCCTCATTCTCCCTCCGCCGCCATCTCCCATGCATGTACATCTATTATTTTCCTTCCATAGAACTTCTAGCAATTTCAGGCTTGGTCGATCATGAAAATAAGTAACCACATCTTCGCTTCTATTATCAATTACTCTTATTATTCGTAGTAGTAGTAGTAGGAGTAGTAGTAATAGTAGTAGTAGTAGTAATAATAGTAATAATAGTAGTAGTAGTAATAGTAATAATAGTAGTAGTAGTAGTAATAATAGTAATAATAGTAGTAGTAGTAATAGTAATAATAGTAGTAGTAGTAGTAGTAGTAATAGTAATAACAATAGTAGTAGTAGTAATAGTAGTAGTAGTAATAGTAGTAGTAGTGATAGTAGTAGTAGTAATAGTAGTAGTAGTAGTAGTAATCGTAGTAGTAGCAGTAGAGTAGTAGTTGTAGTAGTAGTAGTAGTAGCAGTTGTAGTAGTTACTTCAGTAGTTACTTAGTTGTTCCATTGTGAGTTTTTCTACCATATACTTTATTTTTCCAGGAAGCAAACTTTTCACTCGCCATTCAAATTTATTCTCTTCTTCGCAAGCTTAATTGTATATTGCAAACGTATTGTGTGCAGTCTGTGACTATGTAAGCTGGCCAGAGAGACTAAGGAGGTTCGAGTGATTTTATCATGTTATTTGACTCTCTTTACTCTGTATGTCTTCATTTGTTATTGTTTTTTACATACTAAAATGGTCTTATCTGTTAACATATCAATTTTTGTGTGTGGTATGTGAGTTTACACGAGGTAAGGATAGCCAGAGATGTATTTGTAATCATTTGTCTCAATAAACGTCAATTCTCTCTCTCTCTCTCTCTCTCTCTCTCTCTCTCTCTCTCTCTCTCAGGTTGATTTTAAAAGCGTTTATCATATTATAATACGTTTTCAATGAACCCACCGAATCTCTTTAGTTTTCTTTCATCGGAAACTTTTCAATATTTCAGTAAAAGTTTTTATCATTACTGTCTTTGATTACCTTCTGTCCTGAATACTTTCGTCGTCGTAGGTTTTAAGGATAATTCAAAAAATACATTTTAACAGTTTTATTACAAAATAAATAATAAACAATAAGAGGAACCAATAAATACATTCATACAGCACAAAAGAGGATCACATCCCTTATTTAAAATGGTCGAATTCCACTTCTTATACAAAGACATCCATCATGATCTTCAGTGACATCTATCGGCGAAATCTTTCAACACATTTTACAAACATGTTCTCGTGTTTATACTACATGTCCCACACTTTTCAAAATAGGTTGAAAAATGGGGTAAAACATCACAAATCTACACTTTTAACTAGCGAATTTGAAAGGAATGTGGAAAGAATAGATGGGAAAAGCGTATTCGATGGTGATGGAGTAATCGTCTGCTGGAGGGAGGCCGGCGTTCTCTCGGAATCCGCGAGTGAAAGCGCCATCTGTTGGAGAGAAAGAATATTTTTTTATTAGTCACAATAATTTTTTTTAATGTAATATATAGATATTGTTACTTCAAAATTAACTAAATAACAAAACGATAATAATGTCAACAATAGATGATCTGGGATTTCGGTAATGTCGCACTAAACATGATTACAAAGTGAATTTAATAATAATCGGTATTGCAGTTTAAAACAAATACAATACATTGTTGAACAAATATTCAGAAGCCAAAAAATACGGATTAAATTATAGTCATAATGGTAATTATAACGATGGCAGAAAGATTAATAACAGGCAGCGTAATATAATGATTTGACGATTGTTTAATTAATTTAATAACGACACTGATCATAATGATGCAAATCACACGAGTCAAATATTATTAATTCAACCTTACTGATAATGATAAAAAACGACAACTAACGAGAACAAATGACAAGAGATAAATTCAGTTTTATATATACATTTTTGTGTTAAAATTTATGCACAAATCTAAACAAAAATATAAACAAAGATTTTTTTTAATACAATGCACGATACACGTCTCGCATTCAGCAGCATCTTTTAAAAGATATATTTGCATAACACCCTGATCACCTTGTCATTTAAGGAAATGATACTTGCAAATATACTGAATAGTTCACAAGTATTCCAGCGACCCCCATAGCAGTAAGGCAGAAACAATACTATGAAATTATTATAGAATGCGTTTCGCTAAAGGATTTTTTTTTAATCCTATTCAAACGAATGATAAAAGTACAGTATAATTTGAATACGATTTTGAAAATTCAACTCATTCGCAAAAATATTAAAGAAAATTATATTGTTATTGACATATTCCACACAAATGAGATAATTACCCACCAAACTATGAACGCTTTGATAGACATTATAGACAACCGAAACCAATCAATGACGTATTTTCATTATTCATCATAATTGCGATATATATATAAAATAAAAATATATAAATAAATAAGATATATATAAAAAATAAATCTATACTTATATATATATATTATATAAAGTATATATATATATATAT
>NC_091563.1:41884748-41889748 GCF_042767895.1 Penaeus vannamei | reverse complement strand
GTAGTGTTAGTACGTGACTTACAGAGACCATAAGTTGTGCTGTTAGTACATGACTCACAGAGACCGTAAGTCATAGCGTTAGTACATGACTTACAGAGACCATAAGTTATGGTGTTAGTGCGTGACGTACAGAGATCGTAAGTCATAGCGTTAGTACGTGACTCACAGAGACCTTACGTCGTAGTGTTAGTACGTGACTCACAGAGATCGTAAGTCATAGCGTTAGTACGTGACTCACAGAGACCGTAAGTCGTAGTGTAAGTACGTGACTTACAGAGACCATAAGTTGTGCTGTTAGTACGTGACGTACAGAGACCGTAAGTCATAGCGTTAGTACGTGACTCACAGACCTTACGTCGTAGTGTTAGTACGTGACTTACAGAGACCATAAGTTGTGCTGTTAGTACGTGACTTACAGAGATCGTAAGTCATAGCGTTAGAACGTGACTTACAGAGATCGTGAGATACAGCGTTAGTACATGACGTATAGAGATCGTAAGTCGTAGCGTTAGTACGTGACTTACAGAGACCGTGAGACATGGCGTTAGTACGTGACTTACAGAGACCGTAAGTCATAGCGTTAGTACGTGACTTACAGAGACCATAAGTTGTGCTGTTAGTACATGACTCACAGAGATCGTAAGTCATAGCGTTAGTACGTGACTCACAGAGACCTTACGTCGTAGTGTTAGTACGTGACTTACAGAGACCATAAGTTGTGCTGTTAGTACGTGACTCACAGAGACACAGAGATCGTAAGTCGTAGTGTTAGTACGTGACTCACAGGAGCATCGGTCGTTAGTAGGTACGGCAAGGTTAGTACATCGCCCAAGGCAAAAACAGAAGACGTAGATGATGATGATTGTAGCAGGTTAAAACAACGATTTTTTTTCCTTCTTTTTGTGATTTAAAAGACAGTTGAATACTTTTTAAGTTTGGTTATTGATGTGCCTTAAAAATATTTAATTATCATTTCTGATTAATGACATACTTATAAGATATAGGATTTATTTATTTATTTATTTATTTATTTATTATTATTATTATTATTATTATTATTATTATTATTATTATTATTATTATTATTATTATTATTATTATTATTATTATTATTATTATTATTATTATTATTATTATTATTATTATTATTATTATTATTGTTATTATTATTATTATTATTATTATTATTATTATTATTATTTATTTATTTATTTATTTATTTATTTATTTATTTATTTATTTTTACTTTTTTTAATCTTCATCTTACGAACCCACACGGAATACTTGCACACTCTCGATCTCAAACACTTTTTAAAAACACCTCCAATGTCACCCTCTCCACCCTTCCATCCAAACCGGAACAAATAATTCGGTTATTACGTTTTACCGAGAGATTCGTCGGGTGAAAGGCCCAGCTGACCTGCCGTTCTGCGCAGGTGGGTGCGTGTCTGCTTGAGGTCAGGTGGCGACGACCCTCTCTGCTTGCCTGCGACCAACGAGGCGTTCCTGCAGTCTGGCTACGTAGTCCGGTCTTGCAGTCGTGATAGTAGCGTAGCAAGGGGATCGTCCACCAGGCGAAACTACTGCAGCTGCTGAAACGACTGGTGGAACTGGTGATTTCGAAACTGCCGATGCATACTTTTTGAAACACCTAGCAATTCTAAAACTGGAGATTCTTGAAACGGCCTTTGGTGAAGAAAAGGAAAACTCTTGAAGCTTTGAAACAGGCGACTCTTGAAACGGCCTTTGGTGAAGAAAAGAAAACTGTTGAAGCTTTGAAACAGGCGACGTTTGAAGCTGGTGTCTACAATTTTTTTTTTTTTTTTTTTTTTTTGGATGGTTCGTGTGTCTGAAGCACCATAAGGAATTCTTCTCTTCGTGGGGTCGTGTTGGATCTGATGCAGTGACTGGGTGAGTTGATTTCGTGTTTTTGGGAAACGTTTGAGCTTTGAGGAAAAAGGTAAACAATGGTTTCTCGTCAGGAAACGTTTGAGCCTCTAGAATAGATAAACGATATACTCTCTCTATATATATAATATAGTATATTATATATATATAATATCTATATATATAATATCTATATCTATATATAATAGATAAAAGATATACTCTATTGATAATTAGTAAAGAAACGTTTAAATTCTTAGAAGAGATAACATGGGTCGATCTACTGTAGTGATTAAGTAAACCTTAAGAAATTTTTATGAGAGATACACAATTGTCGATCTACTGTAGTGATTAAGTAAACCTTAGGAGCTTTTATAAGAGATATTTAATTATGTTAATTGCCGATCTAGTGATTAAGGAAACGTTTTGAGATTTTAGAAAATAGACACTTAAAGAATCTTGTGTTTTTGGAGGAACTTGGGGCGGCTGAGATGTAGAGGGAGAACACCTCTTTTCCACAGAGGAACTTGATGACGTTTGTTTACACGATAAGATTAGAGATGACTGGGTGTCAGGAGAGCGTGGGTGTGTTTTGGAATTCATGAAGCAACGCGTGTGTGTGTGGTCTGCAAGCTGTCCAGGGCGCCTGACAAATGGTTATTGATAAGATGAAGGAAAACGCAGGAATTTTTAGTCGTCACTGGCTGTTTCCATCACCTGGTGTCGCGGAAAGAAATGAGCAGTTGTAGTATTTCTCCCAATTGTACACTAATATTGTTAGTATTGTTAGTACATCAGAAAATACATGTTCAAAATACGTATTATTAATACTTTACAAACACACGAATAAAAGTGCATTATCAGAACTGAAAACCCACGTCGAAAAACGCACTGCTTCGTCCTACAAAAATACACAAAAGACATACACAGACTATGACGCAAATAATACTCGCCCAGCACCAAACAGGAACAGCAAGACATAGGCAAAAACCGGACGAGAAGAGAGCGAAAGGAAAACGGAATATGAACAAGATCAGGTCATTCACACTCTCCGATCTAATAAGGGATTCGACCTCCCATATTTGGACTTCATTAGCTGACATCCATGACAAGTAGGACAGTGTCATGGCTATTCTTGAGGCGACGGTCTGATGACAGGGATGTCTGTGTCATGCGCAGGATAATTTGTCGTTTGTTTATTTATTTTTAAATTTGAGACATTGGCCAATTGTTCATTACTGAGATAATCGTTTCTCTTTGGTATCGTTGTATCTTCATAAAGCTACGAGAGCGTTAATTATGTTTGAATTTAATCTGTACAAGTCTACAATTACACAATAAGAATAATTTAAACTTGCTTGCATATGTATGTTCGTAGGTGTTATGTAACTAGAACGAGAACGATAGACACGTAAATAGGGCAGGAAACGAGAACCATAATTTAACAAGGTAGATAACCATGTTGTTAATCATTCCTTGATGTGCAAGTGTACGTTCCACAAGTGTGAGAGCTTGCGTGGGTTTGCGAATGTGTGTGTGAGAGAGGGAGGGATGGAGAGAGAGGAAGGGGGAGAGGGAGAAGGGGAAATGGGAGGTATAGAGAGAGAGGGAGAAGGGGAAATGGGAGGTATAGAGAGAGAGGGAGAAGGGGGAATGTGAGGTATGGAGGGAGAGGGAGAAGGGGGAATGTGAGGTATGGGGAGAGAGGAAAGGGTAGAGGGAGAAGGGCGAATGTGAGGAAGAGATAGGAGGAGAGAGGGGGAAGGGATAGGGAGAGAGAGAGAGAGAATGTACGAATGCTTTCATTTTAAGTCTGTGCATTCGTGTTTGTGTACATGCACACAACACACGACCAACATAAACCTATGCACGAAAATGCATTGCCACCACATACACTTAAAACAAACCAACCAAACCACGACAAACAAACAACTAAAAACACACCATGAGAGTAAAGACCAAACACGTGAACAGCAGATGTGATAACCAGCCAATGATCTATTGTCGTACGTCGTGGCACACCCGTCTACGATCAACACACGTAACGGGACCAAACCAAACGCTGGTGGACTTGCTGTCTCGTTTCGTTTTGTTCTGCATTCGGAAATTCGAAAGTATTTTGATATAATGTAATAGGAGAAATTAACAATAAGACTTTATTGGAAATTCGAAATGGTTTTGATGTAATGTAATGGGGGGAGATTAAGAATGAAGCTTTAATGGAACGGTATTGGTTATAGTAGAAGTACAGGTTTTAATGGAATGGGATTGGTTAATGTAGAAGTACAGGTTATCAACTGCATTGGTCTTTTGCATTTAAGAGAAAGGTATTGGTTAAAAAATAATAATAATAAAACAATAAGAAGAAAAACAAACGAAAGTACATAAGGTTTGTTTCATTTTCGTGTGAATATTGTTTGATATTCTAGAAGAAGAAAAGAAAAATATATAAAAATAAAAAGAAGGAAAAAAAGCAACCTATAAGACATACGAAAAACACACGAAGAGTACGAAGAAAAAAAGAAAAACAAAAGAAACAAAAAAAGTATAAAAAGAACATAAACCAAAGAATAAGAACAGGAAAAAAAAACGAAAAACCACACGAAGAATAAGAAGAAAAAAGAAAGAAAGATAAGAAACACAAAAAAGTATAAAAAAAGAACATAGAACGAAAAAAGAGAAAGAAAAGAAACAAAAAAAAAAGTACAAGAAGAACATAGAACGAAGAATAAGAACAGGAAAAAAAAACACAAAAAAGTACAAAAAGAACATCATAGAACGAAGAATAAGAACAGGAAAAAAAACGAAAAACCACACGAAGAATAAGAAAAAAAAACAAAAGAAACAAAAAAGTATTTAAAAAAGAACATAGAACGAAGAAAAAAGAGAAAGAAAAGAAAAAAAAGTACAAGAAGAGCATAGAACGAAGAATAATAAGAAAAAAAAAACAAAAAAGTACAAAAAGAACATCATAGAACAAAGAATAAGAACAGGAAAAAAAACGAAAAACCACACGAAGAATAAGAATAAGAAAAAAGAAAAACAAAAGAAACACAAAAAAAACTATAGAAAAAAGAACATAGAACGAAGTTTAAGAACAGGAAAAAAAAGTA
>NC_091563.1:41869748-41877248 GCF_042767895.1 Penaeus vannamei | reverse complement strand
GAGAGAGAGAGAGAGGCAGAGACAGATAGAAAGAAATAAAGAAAGACAAAGCCAGATAAAAAAGAAAGAAAGAAAGACAGAGACAGATAGAAAGAGAAACACAAACAGACACACAGACATCCAGACAGAGATACAAACACACAGAGAGAGAGAGAGAGAGAGAGAGAGAGAGTGAGAAAAAATACAGGTAGAACAGGTAGAGCTGCTTCTGGTGCCACTCTCTCGACACTTATCGGAAAACACGTGATCAAACTTTGGCCGATAAGATTACACTATGAAAATTGTGCTGAATTTTTCCATGGCCATTTTTTAGCGTGTATTTGAATCTTTGAAAAAGTGTTATGTGTTTATTATTATCATTATTATTAACACTATTATCGTTATTATTAACAATATTATCATTATTACTAACAATATTATCATTATTATTAACAAAATTATCATTATTACTAACAATATTATCATTATTATTAACAATATTATCATTATTATTAACAATATTATCATTATTATTAACAATATTGTCATTATTATTAACAATTTTATCATTATTATTAACAATTTTATCATTATTATTAGTATCATCATTATTATTAGTATCATTATTATTATTGTTATTATCACCATGGCTTTCATTGTTAGTATTATTAGCATTGTTATTATTATTATTATCATTATTATTGTTGTTATTATCATCATGACTATCCTTATTATCAGTAGTAGTATTATGATTACTATCATTATCATTATTATCATTGTCAGTGTTATTATCATTGTTATCACCATTGTTGTTGTTATAATTATTATTATTATTATCATTATTATTATTATTATTATCATTATTATTATTATTATCATTATTATCATTATTATTATTATTGTTATTATTATTATCATCATTATCATCATTGTCAGTGATATTATCATTGTTATCATCATTGTTTTTGTTATCATTATTATCATCATTATCATTATTATTATTATCATCAATATTATTATTATTATTATTATCATTATTATTATTATTATTATTATTATTATTATTATTATTATTATTATTATTATTATTATTATTATTATTATTATTATTATTATCATTATTATTACTATCATTATCATTATCATTATAGACCAAAAACTCATGTACGTTTCTCCATACAAAACCATTTCGTTCACACCCCAACACATGACCCCACAACACTCACGATCATAACAAAAAAAGCGCGTGTGTTTGTTTGGGTAAGTTCAGTGCAGTGTACAGGAGCCTCTGTGCTCACGCAGACACGCCCACTTTTGGCACCTCGTCTGCTCCGTGGCACTGTGTTCGTGCGTAGCGTCACGGACACATGTGAGGCCACTGGGGACACATGGAGACACAGGGGGGGGGGGGTGAGGGTAGGGAGAGGGGGATGCCACTCAGGAGGGAGAAGAGAGAGACGGGGTACTAAACAAGAGGGAAAAGAGAGCGAGAGAGAGAGAGAGATAGATAGATAGATAGATAGATAGATAGAGAGAAAGAGAAAGAGAGAGAGAGAGAGAGAGAGAGAGAGAGAGAGAGAGAGAGAGTGAGAGAGAGAGAGAGAGAGAGAGAGAGAGAGAGAGAGAGAGAGAGAGAGAGAGAGAGAGAGAGAGAGAGAGAGAGAGAGAGCATTAAAGGGAGTGAAAATGCAGAGAGAGAGGGTAGAGGGTGCCACACAAATAGGAGAGAGAGAGAGAGAGAGAGAGAGAGAGAGAGAGAGAGAGAGAGAGAGAGAGAGAGAGAGAGAGAGAGAGAGAGAGAGAGAGAGCATTAAAGAGAGGGAAAAGGCAGAGAGAGGGGAGAGGGTGTCACACAAATAGGGAAAGAGAGAGAGAGAGAGAGAGAGAGAGAGAGACAGAGAGAGAGAGAGAGAGAGAGAGAGAGAGAGAGAGAGAGAGAGAGAGAGAGAGAGAGAGAGAGAGAGAGAGAGAGAGAGAGAGAGAGAAAGGTACCAAACAGCAGAGGAGAGATAAAGACGAGAGGTTCCACTCAGGAGAG
Organism: Penaeus vannamei; assembly: GCF_042767895.1. Lineage (NCBI taxonomy): Eukaryota > Metazoa > Arthropoda > Malacostraca > Decapoda > Penaeidae > Penaeus > Penaeus vannamei. Next base: position 41,875,231 of record NC_091563.1, on the reverse strand, counting down.
AAAGGAAAGGGAGAGGATATAACTGGAGGAAAAGAGAAAGAAGATACCACCCAGGGAGACACATAAACACTACTGAGATGTGAAGAGAAGAGAGAGAGACCGAGGAGAAAAAGAATCGAAACTGGCCGTTTAGGAAGAGAGACGAAAGAGTGGGAAAGGAGAGAGAGAGGGGGGAGAGGAGGGAAAGTGCATCAGAGGGGAGAGAAGAGCTGGGGTACGAGAGTGAAGAGTAGGAAGAGAGACGAAAGAGTGGGAAAGGAGAGAGAGAGGGGAGAGAGAGGAGGGAAAGTACATAAAGAGGGGAGGGAAGAGCTGGGGTACGAGAGTGAAGAGAAGGAAGCGGGGTGTGAGGGAGGAGGAAGAAGGGGGGAGGGAGGGAGATACAGAGGCGAGAGGCGGGAGGAAGTGCCCGACCAGAGGAGAGCGAGGGTGCCAAAAGGGAGGAGATAGAAGGGAGAGAAAACAGGATGTACCGGGGGAGGAGTAGAGGGAGAGGAGAGGAGTGAGAGGTAGGGTCGAGAAGGAAATATATCTTTAAAGGGAAGAAGGAAAGATACAAAATAAAAGGAAGTAGAAGAGGGAGCAAGGGAGTGAAGGATAGCAACAAAGAAAGGAGACAGGAAAGGAAGGGGTAAGCGAGAATTAGAAAGAGTGAAAAGGGGAAGAAATTAAGAAAGAGGAGACAAGAGAGTGGCGGCAGATGGAAGGAGAAGGAAAACATAAAAATACGGAAGAATGAAGAAGAGGTGGAACAAGAGAGAAGAAGGATGAATGAAGAGAGAAAAGAAGATAAAAGATACGAAGAACAGAAATTAACCACGGACGAAGAGGAGAAACAAACCACAAGAAGAAACAAAGCAAAGAAAAAAAAAGAAAATCCAAAAATGATCAAAAAACGAAAGGAAAGAAGAGATAAAAAGGAGAACCAGAAAGCAGACGCGAGGAAAGGAGGAGCAAGCAGAGGACACGACAGATGCAAGCAAGGCCACAGCTGTCTGGACTGGGCGGGCGAGACTCATGGTAAACTATTGGGTCTCATTCCTGCATTGAGTTCTTTGGTAAGCCCAGGGTCGGTGCCAATTCGAGGTGAATAACACTGTCAATTGGTGGTTGTTGTGGCTCCTCGCCCCCACTTGAAGCCATTTGGGTGGTTGGGCGGGAGGGAGGGAGAGGGAAGGAGGTAGAGGGAGGGGGAGGGGAAAGCGGGAGGGGGAAGGAGGGAGAAGGGAAAGAGGGAGAGAGGGAGAGGGAAGGAAAGGGAGGGAAGGAGGTAGAGGGAGGGGAAGGAGGTAGAGGGAGGGAGAAGGAAGGAGGGGGAAGGAGGGAGAGGGGAAGGAAGGGAGGGAGAAGGAGGGGGAGAGAGAGAGAGAGGGGAGAGGTAGAGAGGGAGGGAAGGAGGGGGGAGAGAGGAAAGAGGGAGAGGGAAGGAGGGAGAGAGGGAGAAGGGAGAGAGGGAGAGGGGAGGAGGGGGAGGGAGGAGGGAGGGAGAAGGAAGGAGAGAGGGAGAGTGGGAGTGGGAGAAAGGATAGAGAGGATGAGGGAGGAGTGAGAGTAAGTGAGAGTGAGTGAGTAAGTGGGACAGACAGACCGACAGAGAGAGAGAGAGAGAGAGAGAGAGAGAGAGAGAGAGAGAGAGAGAGAGAGAGAGAGAGAGAGAGAGAGAGAGAGAGAGAAAGTGAGACAGACCGCAAGAGAGAGAGAGAGAGAGTAAGCGTGTGTTCGCGCATGTATGTATGCTCAGACGATAAACAACCTACCACATAAACAAAAACATAAGCATGTAAACAGCTCTCCAATCCATGTGTAGACAGGTACATAAACAAATGACCGATAACGTAACAGGCAGGTAGGAGTAGATAAGATAGGATGATAAACAGAAAGAAAGGATAAGATTGAGAAGAAAAAGTTTTTAGGTCAAACTAGGATATTGGAGAAGTGCCCATAGACTATGACGTCAGCGTTTTGGCGCGGAAGTGTAATCGTAAAAATAAATTTCATTTTTTTTTACGTATTTACTAATAAAATTGTAGAATTGGGTTTTAAAGTCATGCATTTTATATACTTAATTGAATTATGTATCATATTTATCTAAACCTCCATATAGAATCTTTTTACTTATATATTTCTGCCTTACCTGCCTATGTATATATATAGATAGTCGAGTTGGTTAATAAATAAACATACTTATTAAAAGGAAGATTTATATGGAAATACGGACAAATGGCACATCTTGGAAGGGGTAGATAGATAAGGAGAGATATGGAGAAAGGTGTGTGTGTGTGTGTGTGTGTGTGTGTGTGTGTGTGTGTGTGTGTGTGTGTGTGTGTGTGTGTGTGTGTGTGTGTGTGTGTGTGTGTGTATGTGTGTGTGTGTGCGTGTGTGTGTGTGTGTGTGTGTGTGAATAAATGAAAATACAAATTACTGAATTGTCGACCAGTTAATTCATGATAGTAGACAGATATCGCGCATTTTATATATTACAGAGATCGCAAATTAAATTCGAATATACATTTCCTGTGCGTACGTGGGCGGGTGTGGGTGTAGTGTGCATGGGCGTGCCTGTGTACACGGCAATGTGCATAAACATACGGGTTGCATATCATATTTATGCGTGGGAAACTACACTGTCCTCCCCTATGATTCGCAGATGATTGTGGAGATTAACACGAATCTATTTCATCGTCCTCCCACGTGGTCACTATAGAACCAGCAGCCTCTGTAACTAGGAGAGAAAAAATAGCACACCAACTCACAAGGTTAAGAGATTTCATTCACCCAAAAAAATGCCGGATAGACCAAGCTTTATGTTCCTTTCCAATATGTTTCGGACGCAAAGTTCCGTCGGCTTGTTATTTTGATGAAATGTATTGAATAGATTTACATGAAATTAGTATAGTGGCTTTATTATTTGATTGATTAATAAATCCTAAAGGAAATTGGAGGTTTATGCAGGTTGTTTGTGGGTGATATCTTGCCCATTACCAAACCACGTTTCTGAAAAGTATGAAATAGAATTAAAAATTTCGTTCGGTCTCGTACCAGCGTCTGGACATTTTCGTCAACCAATCACAGTGCGGGGGCGTGGCTTTGTGTCTTCCGACGTACCGCGAGGGACTTGTTATTACCATTTTCTAAAAATTCTTTAGTAATGAATTACAAATTTTAGTTTCTAGGCAGAGTGTGAATGTTGAATGTATAAAATGAGGCACCAAGTCGCACACGACCAAAGTGCGTAGCAATACCTTAATAAATAAAGAAGGTAAAGTCAGGGTCGCGAAATCGCCTAAACGTAAACGGACGAGCAGGCGAACGTGCAGCTCAGTGTTGTTGTTATGGTGGGAAAGAGAAGACTTACGCAGGAAGCATGTGAGTATTTTCAGGCTGAAATTCGCGTTTAGAACATCATTCGCCATAATTCATACGTGAGAAAATACTCGCCATCTGTCACTCTACCTATTGATATCATATATGCCCGGAATCACACATAGACGTGAGTAAAAAAGTGATATTTTGGAAGGAACGTGGAAACAGCCTGTGTTGTGCTATTGCAGTGGTTGCAAAGTTTGATCAATATATATCGTCAACAAACGGTACTCCTCGCCTTTTTAATTCTCCCGTTGACACATCTCATTGCAAACAATTATCACTAAAGCTGTCGTGAAATATTAGTAAATGAAACATACGATTTGACTTGAAGACTTGAAGTATGCAATGTCAGACGTGACAATGACATTTAACAGTTTATTTATATGCAACACGAGGACTTGTTCTGCAACACATAATTTTGTGAATCGTGCAATCTTCAAGTAATTTACGTATAGTAGAGCATTCTATTTTCATTATTCACTGAAAAGGCGACGTATTTTATGCACTGGTTGGGACAAGAAAAAATTGTTTTTGATTTTTGCCATTTCTTTCCATTAATAGGGTTCACAGTCGAAGTTAATAGAGAAAATGGTGAATGAGAAAGGGAAGATGAAAGTAATTGGATGTTTGACTAATTACCAGAGTAGGAAATACCGGAATTTTGAAAAGAAGAAAATCAGATCATATTGAAATGGCCACTAGAATTTCATAAATTTTTTAGAGCACTTTTCTAAAACTTGTTAAATATTAAAAAAAAAAAAAAAAAAAAACAGTAATTGAAGGATGCCTGTGACAATAACAAATTTATATGCCATGCCAGATGTGTTCTCCAGCAGTTCATTGTAAATATTATGCGTAAATAAGATCAGATGGTGACGGACTTTACAGCCTCAATACACACACTTAGAATTTCCAAGGTACGTTTTTAGTAAATGGTGTAAAGTCCTATGGTTTCGTGAAAGGGGTAGTATAATAGGATGTCTTGTTTTATTCCAGTTGAGTGAGTTGTATGGCTTGAGAGGTAACATGAATGTTACTTGTTTACAATACATGCCCTTGTCATTCAAAGCTGGTCTATAGATTATGGAAAAACAGTTCATAGAATTTGTTTTTCATTCTTTAGACCAAAGGAGAAATGATTCTGAAATTGTCACATTTCAAATATACTACTGTATTTCTTTTGTGATTCAGTGATAAACTTCTTTGATAATGGAGTTTTCAAATCTTTTGTAAAGTGAAAATTATTGATTATCATTTCTGGAAATAAATTGTAACGTATTATATGCTGTCAGAAATGTTTTGTATTGTTATTGCTGCATTCTGACACTTTACCTCCCCCTCTCTCTCTCTTTCTCTCTCTCTCTTTCTCTCTCTCTCTTTCTCTTCCTCTCTCTCTTTCTACCTCTATTTCGCTCTCTCTCTTTCTACCTCTTTTTCTCTCTCTCTCTCTCTCTCTCACTCTCTCTTTCTCTCTCTCTCTCTCTCTCTCTCTCTCTCTCTCTCTCTCTCATATATATATATATATATATATATCTCTCTCTCTCTCTCTTCCTCTCTCACTCTCTCTGTATTATATATAAATATATATATATATATTTTCACTATATGTCTCTCTTATAACGTCTCTGTCTCACTCTCTCTCTCTGTCTCTGTCTCACTCTCTCTCTCTGTCTCTCTGTCTCACTCTCTCTCTCTGTCTCTGTCTCACTCTCTCTCTCTGTCTCTGTCTCACTCTCTCTCTCTGTCTCTACTTCCCACCCTGTCTCACTCACTCTCTCTCTGTCTCACCACTCTCTCTCTGTCTCTCTCTCTCTCTCTGTCTCACTCTCTCTCTTTCTCTCTCTCTCTTTCTCTCTCTGTCTCTCTCTCTCTCTCTCTCTCTCTCTCTCTCTCTCTCTCTCTCTCTGTCTCTCTCTCTCTCTCTCTCTCTCTCTCTCTCTCTCTCTCTCATCATATTCATACCTCCACAATAATATGAAGCAGTAGTATATGGATTGCCAAAGATTAGTTTTTTCCAAGGATTTAGTAATGGAGTGCAGTGTTGTATTGTATGATAATATGTGAAATATGCAAGGCATTGTGACGTATTGGAGTGCAGTGTTGTATTGTATAAGTGA
>NC_091563.1:41849748-41862248 GCF_042767895.1 Penaeus vannamei | reverse complement strand
TCTAGACAGGAAAGGAGGAGATATTGCATATTTAAGGGTCGCAGACTAAGGAAAGGGGTTTTGATTTGATATCTATAGTTCCATTGCTTTAGATATTTGATCGTGTGATTGATGAGAATCCATTCAAGGTAGTACAAAGAAGCATATAGTATAATGTAGATGTTAAATGTGAAGAAAATATCCTTGGGAAGAAAAAGATAGAATGTGAGCTTTTTCTTTTCTTCTTTCTTTTTTTTTTTTTTTTTTTTTTTTTCTTTATTTTTTTATGAGTGGGAGATGTGCTTGATATGTTGATGGTTATTAATGATGAGATAATAGGTTGGCGATAATAGTCCTTTTATTATCAATAAATTTGCTTTGATGGCGACGTTAAACCCAAGGATATCGCTCACCAGCCTCTCAAGCGCATTGCTACTTCGAATAATATGTATATAGTGCGATGTATCATCTGTTGGCTTTTCAGAGGCATAGATTTCCCAACAAGGTTTTCATTTTGAACAAACTGATTATCATGACATCTGTTTTTATTTATATATATTTTTTTTTTGTTATTATTGTTATTATATATATATATATATATATTTTTTTTTTTTTCTTCTTTTTTTTTGGGGGGGGGGGGTATATAATTTATCTTTCTTTTTTATGCGATGTAAAGCACTACTTACAACTAAACCGTAGATACTTACATTTAAGCCTTTTCCTTTCAAAAGATGGATAACAAAGGGTACCATCTTTTTCCCCCTAATCTGTAATAGAAGCATGAGATTCTGAGGACTAACATGGGTTACGTAGATTTTAATGGAGTATTTCTTTTACGCATTTTCTTTGATGTTTCAGCCATTAATAATTGATAGTGGGGTAGTGTATTAACACTATGTTTTAGCGTAAGATTTTGCTCTTGCTTTTTCGTTATAGTATATTGTTTAGAACTTTTATCTTGCCTGATCACTTTGGTTTAAAAATTATTATTTTTTTGAAGTTTATCTAGAGTAGAACTGCTTTCTTTAAACTCTAATCCATCACACAATAAATGCAATAAAAAAAAAAAAAATCTCTGTAATCAAGTATATTTTAACCTGATATCCAAGCTTTCACGTAGATAATCAATCACAAAGTGTCGAGTCCATAGAGAAACATTGCCTAATTTGTCGTTTTTTCCCCCCCTAAAGCGAGGATGATCACCATCACTTCCCGGAGGAGAGCAGCAACCGCTTCTTCTCTGCAGTGTACGGCATGGGCTTGAAGCGGTCGAGGGAGAAAGCCAGCAAGAGCAAGGCATTCGCTAGGATGTGCTGGAAGAATGCGGTCCTCAAGGTACGTCCTGGCTTTTAGGCGTAGAATAACGCTGCGTTGTTCTGTCTCTCTCTCTCTCTCTCTCTCTCTCTCTCTCTCTCTCTCTCTCTCTCTCTCTCTCTCTCTCTCTCTCTCTCTCTCTCTCTTTCTCTCTTTCTCTTTGGCATTATTTCTTTTTCTTTCTTCAACATCATCATTAATCATCATTATTTATCATCATCTTACAGTTTTCTTTCTCTCCTGTCAACTGCTCTGCAGAAATCTAAATTTGAGAAATAGTGCAGCTATAGGTAATTCCACTGAAATTCATTCCCTGTTCAAAATTATTAATAATTACATAAAAGATATATATATATTAGAGTTCCAACTGATTTCCTTCCTTTTCCACCTCAGGTACGTGCTCTGGGAGACCCATGGGAGAAATTCCACCTGGACACCTACAAGACGGAGAAAGCACGCCGCCACCGCTACCACGCTCTAAGCCAGAAATGGCACGTAGATGAGGTCCTGGTCAAGATGGAGGATCAACCTTTCAACAACGGAGCAATGAGGCAGTGCTTCCGCATGTAAGTGGGTGGCACACGCATGTCTCTCTCCTTATTCCCTTGAGGTTTGTTTGTAGCTTTACCGGGGATTGAGGTTTTGAAGCGTGGATAGGTCTTTCTTTTCGTATTATATATCTCAGTCTCAGGTAATGCACAGGGCACTGATAAGCACATATCACGCATAAAATAGGCTTTATTGTATAGGCCTGTTGGTTTGCAAAAGGGAACGTTTGTCATCTATTCTTTCTTTTCCTTTCTTTTTACCAGGAAGAAACTGAGCAACTTCTTCCACCAAGACGATTGGGCGAGGGCACACAACTACGTGGCAAAGAATTACATGGATGAAACCACCCGTAGATCAACCTACTTTGAGGATGTGAAACTTCAGGTTCGTAATGCCTTCACGGAGCAGTGAGATGTGGCTATGATTGTAATGAAATGTCATCTGGCGTCTTTCATATGATATCTCACTCGCACATTCATACCCTTCCTCTTTCATTTGTTTCCTCTAAGGATACCATCACCATCTAATATGGGTACCCTTAATGTGGGACTTTGATTTTTCAATGCATTTTCTTCTGGTTGGTATGGTTATGAAGGTGTTATATCTCGAGTTTGGTATCGTTTTTTCGAATAGATATCTGAATTAGAAAATCAAATCGTAATTTTTCTTGTTTGGAGCTCCATGCTGTTGGGCTAATTCATATCACAGTAAATTACGTCCTTCATTTATTATCTAGAACTGATACTGTTGATTTTTTACATTCCTTTTATTAGTCTCAATACTTTTTTCAAAGAATAAGATAGAAATATAAATTTCCTCAGTACCAGAAATAGCATACTTTATATGCTACCAAATGCGACATCAAGGAATGAAATTGTACCAGTATTTCCAAAATTATAAGAAAAAAGAGAGAGAGAGAGAGAGAGAAAGAAATGGCTATTTGAATATTTATGCAGGATATTCATATATTCATACCGAAAGGTAAGCCACATCAACATTTAATTTTTTTTCTTTCTTTCTTTTTCTTTTTCCTTTTTTAATAAATATATATATTCAACTGAAAACTCAGGGTGACGGTCTCCTTAACTCTTTTCTTTCACTCTATTTTTTCTTCTTTTCTCCTCTCTGTCTGTAGTTTTACATCTCTAATATATTGATATTTTCTTCGCTTAGATGGATGCCAAACTCTGGGGTGAAGAATTTAACCGCCACAACCCACCTAAAAAGGTAACTAATAGTGATAATGATAATAGTAATGATAATAGTAATAATGATGATGATGATAATGAAAATGATTAATGATGATAGTGATGTTACTGATTATGATAATAATTGAAAGTTTGTGATGATTGCACAAGGTCATAAGTTGTATAGTTGCTGGTTAGGGAACTTTTCCTAGTTCTGTTCAGGCTATAGAAATCACCAGTCTCTAAAGCATCCAACTTTTCTCCCTATTCAAGGTGGACATCTTTCAAATGTCGGTGCTGGAGTTGTACGAGAGGGAGGGAAGCCCCCTGTTCCACCTGGAGCACTTCATTGAGGGGAAGTACGTCAAGTACAACTCCAACTCGGGCTTTGTGCGCTCGGAGGCTCTCAGGATGACTCCCCAGGCCTTTTCGCACTTCTCGTTTGAGAGGTAAGATTTCCTCCCTCTCCACGAGTTCCTCTCCGTGGGCCTGGTTTATAAGTTTTCTTGGTGGTGTTTGTTATTTGATTGCTGATGCACCATTTTGCTTTTAACTGTGTGATTTTTCCTATTTTCTCTCTCTTTTCTCTATCCATTTTTCTCTTTCTTCTCACTTTATCTCTTCTTCTTTTCTTATGTTTGTCATTCTGCTCTCCCTTCCCCACTCCTCAACCATCCTCGTCCATGGGTTTTCCATTTTTTCTCTTTTTTTCTCTCTGTCTTCTCTTATTTTGCATAGACTGTATGAAATTAATTGAATGCCCTTTTTTTCTTTCAGATCAGGACACGAGTTGATTGTGGTTGACATCCAAGGTGTTGGTGACTTGTACACAGATCCCCAGATTCACACAGCAAAGGGTAAGGCAGAAGGCTTTGGTTGCTTCGTCATTTGCTATCGGTTTCTTTGCCATAATGCGATACGAGGTTGATAATGAGGAAAATGGTGATTCCAGGAAACTAGAAGTATGTTTTGTCAACATTACTAAAGCCTAAGAGAGGGGAATAAAATGCCCAATAAGATTATACATGATAGATTCCAGATGTGTATTTCATGGAGATATCATGTCCACGTAATAGTTTTGTAAATTCTCTGTAGTTGTCATATTAGCAGATGCCCAAAAACTGGCTTTAGAATTGGAAATGAAAATGTTTCAATTGAAAACTCATTTGCAGGTCTGATATTGCTAACAAGTATTGCTGAAGAATAGACAATAGGCATTGACTTCTTTAATGTCTCTGTTATTAATGTATATTTTTCTTAATATGTACAGTGGTGTCATTCACAGCTTTTACAAATTTGGCATATTTGCTGATCTTATTTCTTTCAAAAAGTCTATCCTCTGAAAGGTCAAAAATGTGAATTAGAAAAATGGATTGATTATTTTGTAGGTACGTTAATAAGTAATTAGGTAGTTGAGTAGAGAAACATAGGTCAGTAAGTAATGCTATTACTTTAGCATCAAAGGTGTCTCTTTTCTTTTCCTGCGAAATAGGAGATGATTATGGTGACGGGAACCTCGGCACACGTGGCATGGCCCTGTTCCTGCATTCCCACAGGTGCAACACCATTTGCAAGAGCCTTGGCCTCACTCCCTTTGACCTGGCTCCCTCAGAAATGAAAGCTAACGAGAACAAGCTCAACCTGGAGGTGAGAATTAGTTCATGGTGGTTAGGATTTTGATTTGATAAGATCTTTTCCTTATTTTATGTTAGAGAGATCTGGATAGGGAGAACTAGCAGGGCATCAAACTTAAGAAGTACAGTAGAATGTAGAAATGAGAAAACAAGGTGATAAGATCTACCATATGATTTTAGTATCAGGACACAGTCTGGCTAAGAAAAAAATACACGAGACAATCCACTTCACATTTCAGTCGTGTAAGACAGTTGCTCGCGGGACAGAAGAGATAGTGGTTACTCCATCGGAAGAGGAAAAAGAGCACATCCAGGAGTACATCCGGATGCGATCCCTGTCTCAAGGTTATGGGTCAGGGGACGAGAAGCCGAGGATCAAGCTGAACTCCATCAGCTCTGTTGACTCGATGGTAAGTAAGACTAAAATTTCTTTAAGTGTCACTGATAAAAAATAAATAGATAGATAGATAAACAAATAGAAAAGAAAAAGTGGGTTTTTGGGACATTTGAATCTTGAAAGGATTGTTGGATTGGCGTTCTTTGTAATAAACGTGGAAGATAATATAGATGAGAATGAATATCTTTCACAGCACAAGAAACATTTTTGATTGGTATCGATTATATCATCAGGGATACATGTGATTGGTTTCATGTATATTTGGTGAAGATTTTGTCAAGTACTTTTGTGAGGGTATTCATTCTCCGTCATACCTTTATTTACAGCATGTTTTGACTAGTTGAGTTAATTAAGTCATTGATTATGATTTAAAGTGCTATATTCATTCTGTCTTTGATTTATACATTCTACTAAATTTTAAGAAAATACATTTTTGTATAAAGCATTTTTGACTGAGAGATTGCTGTAATATTTTTCTGTAATCTAGTATTTAGCTCTCTAAGTGCATATAATGCAGTTATTCACCTCATGCAATTCCAATAAGTAACCACTCCCATTACGACATCCAACAGGAAAGCGATGATTTCCACATCATGTCAGAGAGCGAGGACTCGGCTGTGGATTCTGCACGTAGGGAACGCCGCGGCCCAGATGCGAGGCTGCGTTTTGACTCTACCTGCGACTCTGGGACAGATACCATGAATAAGGAGAAGGAGATGCTACAGGTTAGAGGAGGAATCTTTTTCATTTTTCACTAATTTTTCTTTCTTTCTTTTTTTATGTTTATACTTTTTTTGGGCGACTGTCCTTCTTCATCTTCTTCCTTGTTATCTTCCCTTGCTTCTTTCCCTCTTCCTCTTCCTCCTCTGCTTCTCTTTCCCATCTTTAACCTCTGTATCTTCCTCTTTTTCCTCTATTTTATACTTTGCCATCTCTGTCATTGAAAAAGGAGGTATCACCATGTAGAATAAATGAGGATAAACAACTTTTCTCTAACTAGATCTATTGCTCTCATCTGACAGTTCAAGGAGATGGTGCAGCGCAAGGCACGTCCATCCCATGTGCTGGGGGAGATGGAGCACAGGAGGTTGGTGGAGACGCTGGAGGAGAACCAGAACAAGACTGGTGGCTCCATTCTTGGCCAGGTGGGTTGATGGGTAGATGGGAATGTGGGTGGAAGGATGGAAGGGTAAATGGGTAGGTGGGAGGAAGGGTAGATAGGCAGAAGTGTGGAAGGGTAAGTAGATGGATGATAGCTCGAGAAACATGTGTCATGTTGAAATAGTTATCATACCACATAATGTTCCTCAAAGTTTATTTAAAAATTGTGAAAGGTTTTAGGGTAAGTCAGGTTATTGAAATCTCTTTGTCTTTTAGTCTTGGCCCCATTAAAATGCTTACTATATTTTAAACTGCATCACTTCAAGAACTATTGAAGATGGATCTTCAGATTTTCTGTATGTATCATCATTTTCAATTCTCACAGGTACATTTGGACCTTGCAAAGTACCACGAACTGAGCAGGTTCGTTGAGGAATCTGAAACGTATGACCACGAAGCAGCTATTTTCCATGTGGACCAAGCTGCCAAGTGCGGCATCCTTGAGGCCATCAAGACAATGGCAAATCTGCACTTGGGGCTCCAGCACGATATTCTACCAGACATCGAGGCAAGTTTCATTTGAGGAATTATGCCTATATTTTACCCAAAGTGATAAGATTTTGCTCTAATCTTTTGGTGTGATTACTAGATTGAGACTTTTTTCTTTCTTTCTTTCTTTCTTTTTTTGAATTCTTAAAACAGCAAAAAGTTACATAATCTTGGGCATAACTTGTGGATTTAACTTATTTATCTTTTTCTTCAGCTTGATGACAACAGGCAAGATGCTGAGGTAGGGTTCAATTACCTAATCACAGCAGCGGAAGCCAATGATCGCGCTGCTATGATTCACGTTGCCAAGGCCTATGATACAGGTGTAGGACTCCCACCCTCCAAGTGAGTGTGCGAAGGTGTTTTCGTGTTTATGGTGGATTTGCTGTTGATATTTGTATCATGATGAAGGGAAGACTGTTTTACAATTATTCTTCCTACACCTTCTGAAGCCTTGTTACATTGATTGTGATTTTATACAACTGACTAAAATTTCTTTAAGTGACACTGATAAAAAAAAAAAAGATAAATAAATAAGCAAATAGAAAATAAAAAGCGGGTTTTTGAGACATTTGAATCTTGAAAGGAATGTTGAATTGGATTCATGTTTAATGGTCACAGTCACAGTCCATGGAACGGACTGTGATTGTCATGATTGCTAGTGAAGTTTAGTGATTCACATATCCTTTTAAGTGAAATGCCCGATTTGTTCCTTTGGAATAGATATTTACTATCTTGTGTGACCTCTTCCAGGGAAATGGATTGGGTTAAGGCAGTGTATTGGCTGGAAAAAGTGGTGAATACAAACTCAGAGGATGAGGAAGGTGATTTCAACTCCACCCTGGATGATCCTTCATATCAGCTGGTGGCAAGGGAGGCCACGATGTATTGGTCTGGAGGCCATGGCCTTGGAAAAGACCCAAATAAAGCTGGTAAGTTTTGCTCTGTAGATTTACCACGTTGATATCATTTGCTTTCCTCCTGTTATTTTGCTCTTTCTGTTTTTTCATTCTTTCATTCTTTCTTTTTTACCCTTTCCTATCACTGCTTTCTTTCCAATACTGTGTTGAGCTCAGTTTATTTTCGTATTGCTCAGTCTTGTGCAATATGAACATATATCGGGCATCTTCATTTTTGTATATATTTAGAAGTTGACAGAAATGGCCAAGACCTATCTTGGAAAGTCATGATATGTAAGAAAGAAAAAGTTTTCAGATGTTAGCATAGAAAGCCCCCCATCCTCTTTGCCAAATAGTCTTAATACATATCTAGGTTATAGTTTGTGTGTGTGTTTATGTATGTGTATGTATTGCTTTATATCTCCTTCCAGATTTTTTGTGTTGAAAAATCCTTTTTTTTTAATTTCCAGGAGAACTTTTCAATTGGGCTGCAGAGCTTGCAACTGAAGCCATGAAGGGCAAGTTGGCATCCAAGTACTACATGCAAGCAGAGGAGGCTTGGGCAGAGTGTGACGTGGAGGAGTAAGGCAGAAGAGGACTTCCATACATGAAGAAGTACTTTAGAATGTAACTCTCAAAAACGTGGACAAAAGAGTTACTGCCATGGAGAATTCTTCAGGTGCTAAAATGCCATGTGATAGTGGGATCACATTAGAATAGATTTTTTTCATTATTTTAAGGGTTTATACTTTGGGACTATGTTTGATCTTTCCACTTCTTGAGGAGAATCAGCCGATTACACAGCTATGGGGATGCGATACTTGATGGTAAAAGTCAGCGAGGGATGTTTCAACCTCGTTGTCTCATTCAAAAGCCCCGTGATTTCATTTACCATTTTATCATATCTCTTTTTGATATAGAATCCCTGAATACTAGTCATATGTTAAGTGTTTTTATGTCCTTTTTTTACCCAGTTATTTTGGAATACAGTGATATCAGGGTGGCTATTTATCACCAGGTTCATAATGGGTAGATTGCTTAGTAGCTACCTTTCTTTTCTTTTCTTTCTTGTTTTGTTTTGTTTTGTTTTGTTTTAATTTTCTGTGATTCCATTTTAGTTGTTCATTTATTTTATATCATCTTTCCATTATTATTCCGTAATTCCATATTGTTTGGCTTATTTCATGAGAGAGATTTGCTCTTTGTATCTTGCGTAGCATATCAGTGAGGGCTTTCACTTGTTTTGCTACCTTCTCATTTTTTACCTTCTTCACGCTTGTTTTATGTGGTTGATACGTAGGTGTAAAATAGAAAATAAGGAAATATTTTCACTATTAGAATGACCACCATATTTACAAGTGTTGTTATCTCATGAAATATATAATGTATATAGGTACAGTTGGTCATAAATGCCAACGGAATGCAGAATGAGGCAGATGTTGAAACGCTGTGAATTCCTATTGTATTGGGAATTGCCTTTGTATTCCTTTAGTTTGTGCTTCAGTAATGTTTAAGGAATCGTGTATTTTCCATGATTATTTTGGCAAAGAAGCTAAACCACGGAGGGAAATATCCAGATGTTTTATAATGCGGAGTTCCTTTTCGTACACTTCCACATTAAGGATAAGTCTCTTTTTTAGGATTAATTGTCTGTGTCTCATCTTCTGTATCTTGTGGTATGTATCTTTTTTTTCTTTTTTTTTTCCTCTTCTTTTATGCATCATTTCAGTTTTTATTTTTCATTCTTTTTTGGCAAATGATTTAATTCAAGTAACAGTTGTCTGTATTGTACTCTCATCAGTGACATCATCATCATCATCATCATCATTATCATCATTTTGCTCACGTGTCTATAACACTGCCATTAGTTCAGTTGTATCACTCCTATCATGACAAGTTTGCCTATACAGTTTTATTTGCTCAGAACATATACTTCTGAAGGCCAGTTGGGTAGAATTCATAATGCCCCTTTTTATCAGATACATTTGAATCTCTCAGCGGTCTTTAAAAGCTTCTCTTACTCACCCAGGAAGCAGCTGCAAGGAGAAGTCAAGACCAAGCATTAATCTTAGCGTTGCATTTTTTGATGCTAGGGAGACTGGTTCGTGCAGTGGGCCATAGCTTGCATGGGTCTCCCACGTGCAAACATCTCGTTTTTAATGATGCTGCAAGAATAATTACTTTTTTTTCAAGAGGTGCCTGTTGCATTGTGGGAAATGTAACTCTTCAGTTTGGTGATGATTGTCATTTTTTCTGTCCATGGTTGTGATGAACCACTCATCAAGGTGAATGTACTTAGATGTGCTCTCTTTCATTGGCTATTTTTGCTGAATGTTAATGTAAGTTCAGTTTGATAATTTTATAGTTATTAAGATTGCAGTGACAAATTGCATATGGAATTAGTTTGCAGTGACAAATTGCATATGGAAATACTAACCCGAGTTGCGGTTAGCTGTGAAAAGGTGAGAAATACACGCTTTAAAAATATCATTTAAAAATTACCAGTTATTTTGTCTTTTTGTAAGTACATGGTTACTCCCTCTTCCTTAAGAGATACAAAAAAAAAAGTAGAAAAATACATGTCAGAATTATGCGAATAGACATGTATGAAGGATTGTTCCTGCTGATAATATACTGAAATGGTAAATAATTTAATAATGGGTCTCATTCTGTTGTCTTCCGAGTTATGATTTGAAGGTTGCTGCTCATCTTGACAGTATATATATACATATGTCTGATGTATGAAGGCAAAAAGTTTGTCAAGAATATAGATGGCTTTTATTTTTGGCCTATATAAAGGGACAGGAATTTAGAGGAATATATATGTAGATTACATGTACTACTTGTGGTGTAAGGTAATAGCCAGTGCTAGCTGTTAGTTCATTTTCCTGTTGCACGTGTTTCATGTTGACGGAGCAGGTGTTCCAACAACAGGAATCAGCCTTAGTAAAATGTACAGCGTTGCAAGGATGTGCATTATTTAAGCATCTGGGATCACATTGCATTACATGAGTCTGTTTTTAACAAGCTGTTGCATATATCTTGTTTACTGGCATAGTTTATGGTAAAGGAAGAACCTTAGTCTTCAGATTTGAATAATGTATTTAGTATGGATGAGAAACAGTTCTGGGTGTTTACACAGTGTCATTTTTTTTTTTTTTTTTTTCAATGATCTTGATGGCATCTATATAAATTCTATAGATAACATCTTCAGGTGCTCTTGTATTGTTGCACAAGAGACAACAGATACTGATATGTCCTTTAATTGTTTATTCTGATATTAGATAAGTTTATCATGGTGGAAGGCCACTGTTACAAATAGGTGGTTTTCCAATATGTATTTATATCTGTGATTGTATTGTGAGGTCTGTTCCATATTATTGTTTTGCCTCCCTTATACTACATAAAAGTACAAATAAAAAGCAGTGCATACAAGAATCTGTTCCGCTTTCAAATATCCTTCATTTTACAAACACATGAATTCTGTGTTGGCTAAACAGAATATTAAAGAAACAAATATGTGATATTGAGTATCGCCTTGGATATTTTAAATTTTCATGATAATTAGATAGACTGATTGATTGGTTAAAGAACAAGGTAAATCAGACAATGATGATGTTTTCTCATAAAGACTTAAGGTTTTCTCATTATCGGTGTGCTTCAGTTACTGATAATCACAGCAAATGTGTTGTACTTATTTGAAGATCTATGACTGGGTGCATAAGTTATGAACCAACAAGTGAGTTAAGTATACGAAATTTTAACAATAAAGAAAACTTAAAAGATGATTTTGCCATTAATAAGTTTTACAGGAAATTTCCATAACACGTCTATTGCATATTTGCTTTAATTAATTTGGGTGTGGTTGGATTTGAAAAAAAAAAAAAAACAAACAGAACTAGTTTACTTACGATGCATACACTAAATATTTTGGCAAATGTTTATATTCTCTCAAACTTGTATAAAAACTAAAATTCATGGTTAGATATATGTAAGAATGTTTTCTTTTTTTAATTTTCTCCTTTCTTAAACATGCTGCATATATGAAAGAAAACAAAGATGAACATTAAACAATGTACAGAAGTCATTTCCCTCTTTCAGTCACAGGAACGAGATAAAAAACTATACCTTAAATCAAAGGGAGGAAGAGAGAGAGAGAGAGAGAGAGAGAAAGGGAGGAAGAGAGAGAGAGAGAGAGAGAGAGAGAGAGAGAGAGAGAGAGAGAGAGAGAGAGAGAGAGAGAGAGAGAGAGAGAGAGAGAGAGAGAGAGAGAGAGGAGAGAGAGGAGAGAGAGAGAGAGAGGGAGGGAGGGAGGGAGGGAGAGAGAAGTTAAAAGAGAAAGAATGAGAAAGAGAAAGAAAAAGATATATATAGAGAGAGACAGAGACAGAGACAGAGGAAGAGGTAAAGCGAACGAGTATTAGAAAACGAAAAAGAGACAGGTGCAGAGGGAAAGAGAACGAATACAAGAAAACGAAAAAGAGACAGAGTACCAAAGACAGACAGAGAAAAGAAAAACAAAGCCTTTAAACAAAACTACCGAAGTCACCCCGAACCCCGTTTTCTTCCGCAGTCACCCCCAAACCCCGTTTTCTTCCACAACATTTGTTTACACCCGAAGAAGTTCCGTCGATCACTACCTGCCGAGCGTTGAAGTCTCCTGTGGGTGTCGACTGCACTTTCTCCTTTTAAAACCCTTCATTATGACCTTAGGTGGTGCGAATACGGCTAATGGGTATTCAGGTGAGTTATGCAATTCGTATATATTGTATCTATTGTATTTTAGGGTTTCTGTGATGTAGGAATTGGATAACAGACTGTAGTGGGGAGGAAACGTCATGTAAGATTGAGGAAAGATTCTATTTTTGTTGAATTTAGATGTAATTTGTAT
>NC_091563.1:41842248-41847248 GCF_042767895.1 Penaeus vannamei | reverse complement strand
CCACCACCATTTTTATCCTCATCATCACCACCATCACCACCACCAACACCACCACCACAATCATCATCATTATTATTATCATCATTTTTATCATCATCATCATCACCATCATCCTCCATTCCCACCACCAATCCCCCCAACTAACGCCCTCCGCCCCCCCGCCCCCCGTCAACCACCACCAGGAGGGGACTACCTCTCCGAAGAGGGCGTCCTCCGGTCTTACCCTCTCTACCCCACCACCACCACCACCACCACCACCACCACCACCACCATCATTTTTATCATCATCATCACCACCATCATCACCACCATCACCACCACCACCACCACCACCACCACCACCACCACCACCACCCATTCCCACCACCAATCCCCCCAACTAACGCCCTCCTCCTCCCCCCCCCCCCCCCCCTCAACCACCACCAGGAGGGGACTACCTCTCCGAAGAGAGCGTCCTGCGGTCGTACCCTCTCTACCCGACGAAGAAGCGGAGATGCTGCAACTTCAGCGGCGACGGGTTCACGGTCATCTCGGCCTGCTTCTGCATCTTCACGACGGCGCTCACGGTGGCGTTCGTTGCGCAGCTGCATTACGGGAGTCCGCAGGTAAAGTTGGAGGGATGGGTTGGGGGATGGAGGGTGGGGTGTGGGTGGGTGGGTGGATGGGGTGAGGTGGGTGGGTAGGGGTGGAGGGTTGGAGGGTGGGGGAGGGGTGGGGGGTGGGGGAGGATGGGGGGAGGGGATGGGGAGGGATGGATGGGGGGAGGGGGTGATGGAAGGGGGTGGGTAGGGGTAGGGAGGAGGTGGGGGGATGGGGAGGGCGAGGGGAGGGGGGAGGATGGGGTGGGGTGGGATGGATGGGATGGATTAGGGGGAAGGGAGGGGGAGGATGGGGGGTGGGGGTGGTGGAGGGAGGATGGGTGGGATGGGGATGGGTGGAGGGGGTGGGGAAGGAGGGTGGATGGGGACGGTGAGGAAGGGAAGGGGGAAGGGGGTTGGGAGGAGGGGAGGGGATGGGGGAACGGGAAGGGGGGAAAGGGGGGTGGTTGGTGGGGGTGTTGTATTGTTAGGTTGTTGGTTGGTTATTTTTGTGGTTGTTATTATTGTTGCTGCTGCTGCTGTTGTTATTGCTATAATTATCATTATGATGATAATAGTAATTATTATTATTAGTCTTATTATTATTATTATTATTATTATGATTATTACTATTGTTATAATTCCTTTATTTTCTTTTCTTCTCTTTTCTTTTCGGGAAGAATTGTTTGTGGAAGGACAGGGTAGAGAGATGAGAAAGGGAGGCAGGATGGAAGGGAAGAAGAGAGATGGAGGAAGAAATGGAGGGAGAGAGGGAAGGAGGATGGATAGGAAAGAGGCAAGGAAGGAAAGAAGGAAGGAGGGTGTTGGGAAAGAACGAAGGAAATGAGGGAGTAGGGACGAAAGAAGGAAGGAGGAGGAAGGGCGAGAGGGAGGGAGGGAGGAAGGAAGAAGGAAGTAAGTGAGGGACATTGGGATGAAATATGGAAAGAGAGACGGAAAGATGAAGGGTTGAGGGAGGAAGGAAGAAAGGAAGAGACTGATGGAGGAATGTAGGAGGAGGGACAGATAAAGAGAGGGAGGAAGAAATGAAGGAGGGATGGAGAGAGGAAATAGAAAAGAGAGGGAGGGAGAAAGGAGGTAAGACATATTAAGGAAGGAAGGGACAAAAAAAGAAGGAAAGAACTGAAGGAAGGGAAGGAGAAAAGAATTGAAGAAACAGAAGACAGGAAAAAAGGAAGGCACTTAGGCCGGGAGATAGAGGAAGAAAGAAAAGAAAAAAAAGCATTACAAAAATAAAAATCATCATCTGAACTATTCTCACTAAGAATTATCACAGGAACTTTTCTCACCTTTTTTCTCTCTCTCTGCCTCCTTTTTTTTGGCTTGACAGGTCACACCTCACGGAGCCGTATCGACAGACGAGGAAGAATGCAGTCACGTGGGCATCACGATCATGACAGATGGAGGCAGCGCAGTTGATGTGGCAATAGCGTCGATAATCTGCATGACTGTTGTTCATCCCCATGCGGTTGGACCTGGAGGGTAGGGTCCTTTTTTTTTATTTATTTATTTATTTTTTATTTTATTTTTTTTTTTTTATGTCGTTTGGTGTTTATATGGTTTTCTCTTGTGATGATTGTCCATTTTTTTTTTCTTTTTTTTGGAGTAGTTTGGTGTGTATATGTTTTTCTCTTGGGATGATTTTTGGTTGTGTTCCCCCTTTTAGGAATGTTGTGGGTCTTCTCCTCTATTTCTTTTTCTTTCTTCTGCTTTATCGTTTTCTTATCTTCCTTTCTCCTTGTTTGCTGTGTTCCCCCTTTTTGGAATGTTGTAGTTTTCCTCTATTTCTTTTTCTTTGTTCTGCTTTATCATTTTCTTATCTTCCTTTCTCCTTGTTTGCTGTGTTCCTCCTTTTAGGAATGTTGTGGGTCTTCTCCTCTACCTCTTCATTCTACTTTATCATCTTTCTCTCTCCTTGTTTGCTGTGTTCCCCCTTTTAGGAATGTTGTAGTTCTCCCTACTTTTTTATTCTGCTTTATCATCTTTCTCTCTCCCTGTTTGCTGTGTTCCCCCTTTTAGGAATGTTGTAGGTCTTTTCTTTTTCTTTCTGCTTCACCGTCTTTCTCTTTTCACTCATTATTTTTTTCTTTGTTGTTATTTATCTTTCTTTCCTTATTCTTCTCCGTCTTTTAAAAAAGGTCGTTTTGCTACCATGATGCATCGTCGTTTTCTTCTTCCCTTTCCTCCTATGTGACGAAAACCCACTACATTTTTATCCTCTTTATCTACATCTTCCTCTTCCTTCAGTTCTTTCCTCTTCATCCTTATCCCCGTCTTACCCCTCTTCACCTTCACCCTCATCATCCTCATCCTTCTTAGTCCTCCTCCTCCTCCTCCTTTTCCTCCTCATCCCCCTTCTCACCCCCACTCACCCCCACTCACCCCTCACCCCTCCTCTTCACCCCCACTCATCCCCCTTCTCACCTCTCCTTCACTCCCACTCACACTCCCCAGTCATCCCTCCTCCCTCACCACTTCCCACTCACACCCCTCCTTACCCCTCTCCACTTATTCCTCCCCCACTCACACCGTCCCCACACACCCCACTCACCCCTAACCCCTCACCCCACTCACACCCTCTCCCCTCCCTCCTCCACACCCCTCCCCACCCCCCCATCCCCCCCTCACCCCTCCCACCCACCCACACACACCCCCACCCCTCCCCACACCCCTCTCCCACCCCTCCCCTCCCCCTCCCCTCCCCTCCCCTCCCCTCCCCCTCCACACCCCTCCCCTCCCCCTCCACACTCACACTCACCCCCCACTCACTCACCCTACCCTTCTTTCCTCCCCCTCTCCCCCCCCAGAAGCGGCGTGATGCTCGTCCACGACCACAAGAGCAACGCCTCCACCGTCGTCGACTTCATGAGCGGCGTCCCTCTCTCGCACCGGCCGGAGGAGCAGCAGCCGATGCCCACGGGCGAGTATCAGTGCCCCCCCCCCCCCTTTTTTTTTTTTTTTTTTTTTTTTTTATTTTTTTTTTTTTTTTTTTTTCCTGTCGGTGTATTATTATTATTATTTTGTGTGTGTGTGTGTGTTTTATTTATTGTTTTTTTTTCGTGGATTGTTAGTATTATTAGTTAGTGTATCAGTATCAGTGCCCCTTTTTTCTCCGTCGGTGTATTATTATTATTTTGTGTGTGTGTATGTTTTTTATTTTATTTTTTTCGTGGATTGTTAGTATTGTGGATTGTTAGTATTATTAGTTAGTGTTGGCCCACAGGCGAGTATCAGTGCCCCCTTTTTTGTTTTTTTTTTCCTGTCGGTGTATTATTATTATTTGTGTGTGTGTTTTTCTTCTTTTTTTTGGGGGGGGGGATTTTTTTTTCGTCGGTTGTTAGTACTGTTTGTTGGTACTGTTGTTGTTGGTGGATTTTTTTTTCTGGAATTTTTCGTGGATTGGTGGTACTGGTGGTGTTGTTTAGCGTTTTTGTTGTTGTTGTTGTTGCTATTTTTTTGTGTGTTATTATTATCATTATTATTATTATTACTACTACTACTATTGTTACTATTATTATTATTATTATTATTATTATTATTATTATTATGATTATTATTATTATTATTATTATTATTATTATTATTATTATTATTATTATTATTACTACTATTGTTACTATTATTATTATTATTATTATTATTATTATTATTATTATTATCATTGTTATTATTGTTGTTGATATTGTTATTATCAATGTTGTTTTGTTATTGTTATTGTTATCATTATTATTATCATTATTATTATTGTTATTATTATTGTTATTATTATTATTATTATTATTATTATTATTTTGTGAAGTGTGGTTTGATTAGGAGGTGTGAGGGAGAGAGTGAGGGGGAGGGAGAACGGGTGAGGAAGAGGGGTAGAAGATAAGGAAATAAGAGGGAGAGGAGATAGAGAGGGAGTTAGAGGGAGAGAGAGAATTGAACAAAGAGAGAGTGAGAGGGAGATAGAGGCAGAGAAATAGAAGGAGATAGAGGGAGAAAGGGAGTTGTTGAAAGAGAGAGTGAGGGGAGACAGAGGAAGAGAAAGACACGGAGAAGGAAAGGGAGAGGGAGAGGTTGAGAAAGAAAGAGCGAGAGCTAGAGAGGAAGAGAGAAAAAAGCTAGAGATAAGTAGATAGATAAGTGAGGAAGGAAGACTTGAGAAAAAGAGACCGACAAAACCGAGAGAAATAGAATAAAAAAAAGAAATCGAATAAAAAAGAATAAAAAAGAGAACACACTAATGGAAATAATGATAAAACAGACTCATATAATTTTAAAAAATCTATCCCTTATTTAATAATCCCACTCGAGTAGATATTCAACAATTGTATTATATATTTATGGCGAAGATGTATTCGAAACCGGTTAAATACATCTCTTTTCACTCTTTACTTTTTCTCTTTGTTGTTATTT
>NC_091563.1:41807248-41832248 GCF_042767895.1 Penaeus vannamei | reverse complement strand
CATGATGGTGGTTGGGCTAAGGGGGATGATTCGTCTCCGTTTCTCGGATTGCGTGAGTAGCCAGGAGGAACTTTCAGACATGATGGTGGTTGTTCTAAGGGGGATGATTCGTCTGCGTTTCTCCGATTGCGTGAGTAGCCAGGAGGAACTTTTAGACATGATGGTGGTTGGGCTAAGGGGGATGATTCGTCTCCGTTTCC
Source organism: Penaeus vannamei (assembly GCF_042767895.1). Taxonomy (NCBI): domain Eukaryota; kingdom Metazoa; phylum Arthropoda; class Malacostraca; order Decapoda; family Penaeidae; genus Penaeus; species Penaeus vannamei. The sequence goes on along the minus strand of NC_091563.1, from coordinate 41,832,048 downwards.
CTGATTGCGTGAGTAGCCAGGAGGAACTTTTAGACATGATGGTGGTTGTTCTAAGGGGGATGATTCGTCTGCGTTTCTCTGATTGCGTGAGTAGCCAGGAGGAACTTTTAGACATGATGGTGGTTGGGCTAAGGGGGATGATTCGTCTGCGTTTCTCTGATTGCGTGAGTAGCCAGGAGGAACTTTTAGACATGATGGTGGTTGTTTTTAAGGGGGATGATTCGTCTGCGTTTCTCTGGTTGCGTGAGTAGCCAGGAGGAACTTTTAGACATGATGGTGGTTGGGCTAAGGGGGATGATTCGTCTACGTTTCTCTGATTGCGTGAGTAGCCAGGAGGAACTTTTAGACATGATGGTGGTTGTTCTAAGGGGGATGATTCGTCTGCGTTTCTCTGATTGCGTGAGTAGCCAGGAGGAACTTTTAGACATGATGGTGGTTGTTCTAAGGGGGATGATTCGTCTGCGTTTCTCTGATTGCGTGAGTAGCCAGGAGGAACTTTTAGACATGATGGTGGTTGGGCTAAGGGGGATGATTCGTCTGCGTTTCTCTGATTGCGTGAGTAGCCAGGAGGAACTTTTAGACATGATGGTGGTTGTTCTAAGGGGGATGATTCGTCTGCGTTTCTCTGATTGCGTGAGTAGCCAGGAGGAACTTTTAGACATGATGGTGGTTGTTCTAAGGGGGATGATTCGTCTGCGTTTCTCTGATTGCGTGAGTAGCCAGGAGGAACTTTTAGACATGATGGTGGTTGGGCTAAGGGGGATGATTCGTCTACGTTTCTCTGGTTGCGTGAGTAGCCAGGAGGAACTTTTAGACATGATGGTGGTTGTTCTAAGGGGGATGATTCGTCTACGTTTCTCTGATTGCGTGAGTAGCCAGGAGGAACTTTTAGACATGATGGTGGTTGTTCTAAGGGGGATGATTCGTCTACGTTTCTCTGATTGCGTGAGTAGCCAGGAGGAACTTTTAGACATGATGGTGGTTGTTCTAAGGGGGATGATTCGTCTACGTTTCTCTGATTGCGTGAGTAGCCAGGAGGAACTTTTAGACATGATGGTGGTTGGGCTAAGGGGGATGATTCGTCTACGTTTCTCTGATTGCGTGAGTAGCCAGGAGGAACTTTTAGACATGATGATGGTTGGGCTAAGGGGGATGATTCGTCTACGTTTCTCTGATTGCGTGAGTAGCCAGGAGGAACTTTTAGACATGATGGTGGTTGGGCTAAGGGGGATGATTCGTCTCCGTTTCTCTGATTGCGTGAGTAGCCAGGAGGAACTTTTAGACATGATGGTGGTTGGGCTAAGGGGGATGATTCGTCTCCGTTTCTCTGATTGCGTGAGTAGCCAGGAGGAACTTTTAGACATGATGGTGGTTGTTCTAAGGGGGATGATTCGTCTCCGTTTCTCTGATTGCGTGAGTAGCCAGGAGGAACTTTTAGACATGATGGTGGTTGGGCTAAGGGGGATGATTCGTCTACGTTTCTCTGATTGCGTGAGTAGCCAGGAGGAACTTTTAGACATGATGGTTGTTGGGCTAAGGGGGATGATTCGTCTCCGTTTCTCTGATTGCGTGAGTAGCCAGGAGGAACTTTTAGACATGATGGTGGCTGTTCTAAGGGGGATGATTCGTCTGCGTTTCTCTGGTTGCGTGAGTAGCCAGGAGGAACTTTTAGACATGATGGTGGTTGTTCTGAGGGGGATGATTCGTCTACGTTTCTCTGATTGCGTGAGTAGCCAGGAGGAACTTTTAGACATGATGGTGGCTGTTCTAAGGGGGATGATTCGTCTGCGTTTCTCTGATTGCGTGAGTAGCCAGGAGGAACTTTTAGACATGATGGTGGTTGGGCTAAGGGGGATGATTCGTCTCCGTTTCTCTGATTGCGTGAGTAGCCAGGAGGAACTTTTAGACATGATGGTGGTGGTTCTAAGGGGGATGATTCGTCTCCGTTTCTCTGATTGCGTGAGTAGCCAGGAGGAACTTTTAGACATGATGGTGGTTGTTCTAAGGGGGATGATTCGTCTCCGTTTCTCTGATTGCGTGAGTAGCCAGGAGGAACTTTTAGACATGATGGTGGTTGGGCTAAGGGGGATGATTCGTCTACGTTTCTCTGATTGCGCGAGTAGCCAGGAGGAACTTTTAGACATGATGGTGGTTGGTCTAAGGGGGATGATTCGTCTGCGTTTCCCTGATTGCGTGAGTAGCCAGGAGGAACTTTTAGACATGATGGTGGTTGGGCTAAGGGGGATGATTCGTCTACGTCTCTCTGATTGCGTGAGTAGCCAGGAGGAACTTTTAGACATGATGGTGGTTGTTCTAAGGGGGATGATTCGTCTACGTTTCTCTGATTGCGTGAGTAGCCAGGAGGAACTTTTAGACATGATGGTGGTTGTTCTAAGGGGGATGATTCGTCTACGTTTCCCTGATCGCGTGAGTAGCCAGGAGGAACTTTTAGACATGATGGTGGTTGTTCTAAGGGGGATGATTCGTCTGCGTTTCTCTGATTGCGTGAGTAGCCAGGAGGAACTTTTAGACATGATGGTGGTTGTTCTAAGGGGGATGATTCGTCTCCGTTTCTCTGATTGCGTGAGTAGCCAGGAGGAACTTTTAGACATGATGGTGGTTGGGCTAAGGGGGATGATTCGTCTACGTCTCTCTGATTGCGTGAGTAGCCAGGAGGAACTTTTAGACATGATGGTGGTTGTTCTAAGGGGGATGATTCGTCTACGTTTCTCTGATTGCGTGAGTAGCCAGGAGGAACTTTTAGACATGATGGTGGTTGTTCTAAGGGGGATGATTCGTCTACGTCTCTCTGATTGCGTGAGTAGCCAGGAGGAACTTTTAGACATGATGGTGGTTGTTCTAAGGGGGATGATTCGTCTGCGTTTCTCTGATTGCGTGAGTAGCCAGGAGGAACTTTTAGACATGATGGTGGTCGTTCTAAGGGGGATGATTCGTCTGCGTTTCTCTGATTGCGTGAGTAGCCAGGAGGAACTTTTAGACATGATGGTGGTTGTTCTAAGGGGGATGATTCGTCTGCGTTTCTCTGATTGCGTGAGTAGCCAGGAGGAACTTTTAGACATGATGGTGGTTGGGCTAAGGGGGATGATTCGTCTGCGTTTCTCTGATTGCGTGAGTAGCCAGGAGGAACTTTTAGACATGATGGTGGTTGTTCTAAGGGGGATGATTCGTCTGCGTTTCTCTGATTGCGTGAGTAGCCAGGAGGAACTTTTAGACATGATGGTGGTTGTTCTAAGGGGGATGATTCGTCTGCGTTTCTCTGATTGCGTGAGTAGCCAGGAGGAACTTTTAGACATGATGGTGGTTGGGCTAAGGGGGATGATTCGTCTACGTTTCTCTGGTTGCGTGAGTAGCCAGGAGGAACTTTTAGACATGATGGTGGTTGTTCTAAGGGGGATGATTCGTCTACGTTTCTCTGATTGCGTGAGTAGCCAGGAGGAACTTTTAGACATGATGGTGGTTGTTCTAAGGGGGATGATTCGTCTACGTTTCTCTGATTGCGTGAGTAGCCAGGAGGAACTTTTAGACATGATGGTGGTTGTTCTAAGGGGGATGATTCGTCTACGTTTCTCTGATTGCGTGAGTAGCCAGGAGGAACTTTTAGACATGATGGTGGTTGGGCTAAGGGGGATGATTCGTCTACGTTTCTCTGATTGCGTGAGTAGCCAGGAGGAACTTTTAGACATGATGATGGTTGGGCTAAGGGGGATGATTCGTCTACGTTTCTCTGATTGCGTGAGTAGCCAGGAGGAACTTTTAGACATGATGGTGGTTGGGCTAAGGGGGATGATTCGTCTCCGTTTCTCTGATTGCGTGAGTAGCCAGGAGGAACTTTTAGACATGATGGTGGTTGGGCTAAGGGGGATGATTCGTCTCCGTTTCTCTGATTGCGTGAGTAGCCAGGAGGAACTTTTAGACATGATGGTGGTTGTTCTAAGGGGGATGATTCGTCTCCGTTTCTCTGATTGCGTGAGTAGCCAGGAGGAACTTTTAGACATGATGGTGGTTGGGCTAAGGGGGATGATTCGTCTACGTTTCTCTGATTGCGTGAGTAGCCAGGAGGAACTTTTAGACATGATGGTTGTTGGGCTAAGGGGGATGATTCGTCTCCGTTTCTCTGATTGCGTGAGTAGCCAGGAGGAACTTTTAGACATGATGGTGGCTGTTCTAAGGGGGATGATTCGTCTGCGTTTCTCTGGTTGCGTGAGTAGCCAGGAGGAACTTTTAGACATGATGGTGGTTGTTCTGAGGGGGATGATTCGTCTACGTTTCTCTGATTGCGTGAGTAGCCAGGAGGAACTTTTAGACATGATGGTGGCTGTTCTAAGGGGGATGATTCGTCTGCGTTTCTCTGATTGCGTGAGTAGCCAGGAGGAACTTTTAGACATGATGGTGGTTGGGCTAAGGGGGATGATTCGTCTCCGTTTCTCTGATTGCGTGAGTAGCCAGGAGGAACTTTTAGACATGATGGTGGTGGTTCTAAGGGGGATGATTCGTCTCCGTTTCTCTGATTGCGTGAGTAGCCAGGAGGAACTTTTAGACATGATGGTGGTTGTTCTAAGGGGGATGATTCGTCTCCGTTTCTCTGATTGCGTGAGTAGCCAGGAGGAACTTTTAGACATGATGGTGGTTGGGCTAAGGGGGATGATTCGTCTACGTTTCTCTGATTGCGCGAGTAGCCAGGAGGAACTTTTAGACATGATGGTGGTTGGTCTAAGGGGGATGATTCGTCTGCGTTTCCCTGATTGCGTGAGTAGCCAGGAGGAACTTTTAGACATGATGGTGGTTGGGCTAAGGGGGATGATTCGTCTACGTCTCTCTGATTGCGTGAGTAGCCAGGAGGAACTTTTAGACATGATGGTGGTTGTTCTAAGGGGGATGATTCGTCTACGTTTCTCTGATTGCGTGAGTAGCCAGGAGGAACTTTTAGACATGATGGTGGTTGTTCTAAGGGGGATGATTCGTCTACGTTTCCCTGATCGCGTGAGTAGCCAGGAGGAACTTTTAGACATGATGGTGGTTGTTCTAAGGGGGATGATTCGTCTGCGTTTCTCTGATTGCGTGAGTAGCCAGGAGGAACTTTTAGACATGATGGTGGTTGTTCTAAGGGGGATGATTCGTCTCCGTTTCTCTGATTGCGTGAGTAGCCAGGAGGAACTTTTAGACATGATGGTGGTTGGGCTAAGGGGGATGATTCGTCTACGTCTCTCTGATTGCGTGAGTAGCCAGGAGGAACTTTTAGACATGATGGTGGTTGTTCTAAGGGGGATGATTCGTCTACGTTTCTCTGATTGCGTGAGTAGCCAGGAGGAACTTTTAGACATGATGGTGGTTGTTCTAAGGGGGATGATTCGTCTACGTCTCTCTGATTGCGTGAGTAGCCAGGAGGAACTTTTAGACATGATGGTGGTTGTTCTAAGGGGGATGATTCGTCTGCGTTTCTCTGATTGCGTGAGTAGCCAGGAGGAACTTTTAGACATGATGGTGGTCGTTCTAAGGGGGATGATTCGTCTCCGTTTCTCTGAATGCGTGAGTAGCCAGGAGGAACTTTTAGACATGATGGGGGTTGTTTTTAAGGGGGATGATTCGTGTTGTGATGAGCAGGTGATGCTTTTACTACTGGAGATTTCATGATTTGTTTTTTCTTTTTTTGAGGGTTGTATATATTTTCTAGGTTTTTATTTTATCAACAGCCAGTCTCTTTTTTTACAAGGGAAAGTTGGCATGACTCAAATATGGTATAAATGCTGTAGTAAAGATTTTTTTTTTATCTTTCATTAGTCTAGTACATTATTTGTGTCAACCATTAATCATTATCTTTCATTAATCAATTACCTTATTTAGTTAGCTTGTTATTTATCTATTTGTATATTTATTAATATATTTGCTTATTCATTTACAGTGGCCTTGGTACCTATTTTGGGTCCCGCGTGATGACCAAGAGTGGAATTCTCTTCAACAACCACCTGTCCAACATGCCTCCTCACAACCACCCCAAGAACGAGCAGTTTTCACACGCCAGACCTCTTAATACTTACACGCCTGTCATTATTACGGATGTGCAGCAGGTGGGGGGATCAGTTGTTTTTGTTTTTGTTCTGGGTTTGTGTATTTGTTGAGATTTTTACGAAAATTGATTTGTTGAGGGTCGTTGAGTAAAGATTGTTGTAAAGTCAGGCTGTAAATGACTGTCATTTTGATTTGTTATTATTGTTGATATTAAGTAGTTGTAGCTGCTGCTTCTAATATTCATCTGAAATAACTTATGAATGAAAATTAACTCGTGACAGTAACTTTATACTAGGAGAAAAAAAAAAGAATAAATATACAACCCTATAGGCACCTACTTAACAGAAAATTCCAACAAAACATTGCATTCCCAAAGGTATGTGGGATGCGTGCAGTGCTGTCCAGTCCAGATGCAGGAGCAATGATACAGGTGATAAGTCAGTTGCTTCTCCGAGGCCAAAACCTCACCCAGTCCATTGAACAGCCGAGAATTACGGTCAGGCCAGGACTAGATCAAGTCTTTGTTGAAGGTGAGGAATATTACAATATATGGGTTGTATTCATTTGTTCAGAGTTTTGTGTGGATGTGGAGTGCAAGAATATTTTGACTTCATTTTTTCATTTCTTTTCTTTTCAGTTAAAGTTTTTCAACAAGTTATTTCTCCATCCATACTTATATATATAAAAAAGAGAGGTAAAAATCAAATCAAAGCAACATCCACATTTTAACCTATTTCCTCTCGCTTCCACAGACTTGGGTACCATCGACCGTCTGCCGGGAACAGTAAGAAACGACCTTCTAACAATGAACCACACACTGCAGATCCTACATCTCCCATACTCTAGTGTCAACGGGGTTTCCAAAACCAAAGATAAGTTGGTGTCTCGTTCTGATGCCCGGGGAGGTGGGGTTGCACACAGGCTGGAACCTGCCTCAACACACACTGTTAATATTACTACAGACCTTTGATCAGATTATAATCGCCAGTGGCACCTGACTTTTAACTGTTTTGTGCCTTGTACACTAAACCTATAACTACACACTATCTATCCATTGCACCAAATCTTTAAGTAAACTGTAAGTGCCTCTTACACCAGATCCTTCAATTATGGTATGGGTACCAATTACACTGGGACATAACTATAAGTTGAACGACCGCCAACTTCACCAAACTTTTTAATTATACAAAATCTCTGACTGTAAGAGCAACAACATAAGTCTCAGATACAGTATAAATGGCAATTATACAACAGACTTTTAATTACATTGTAAGCAAGTATTGCACTAGATATTTAACAACATATAGCAGCTGTTTCACTATATGTTATATAGTATGGATATGAAGTCACAATTATTGTTTTATTCTACTGTTGTTAAAATGTATTTATGTATAGTTTTTATTTATGGATCTATTAAAATAATTTTACCTCATATAACTCATTCTTTTACCATTCACTTAATGTGTATTTGAAGGCATTAAAACAGGGACCCCCACCAAATAGTGTATTTAGAATTTGTTACACTTGTTTGCTAAACAAAAACATGATTCATTACACTTGAAAATCTAGCTTTTGCTTAGTACAAGAGTGTGAAATGCAGAAATTGAGAGGGAAAAAGTGGAAATAGAAAAAAGGAAGCATATTTTTTCTTCCTGATCTGCTTGTACCTTCCAACCAATGAGGCTAAGGTGAGTAACTGTTCCGTCTACTTTTTAGTCTTTTTTTCATGGTTCCTCATAAAACGATAGAATTTGGAAGAATTTTTTTCCTGATAGTGCAATGTTTTGAATAGTAATAACATGAAGGAAAAAAAAGGTGGAACAGATTAGGATAAAACATTTTGTGAACAAGACTAATAAATTTTTCATTAAGAATGTATGACTTTTCTAATGCAGTTCATTAGCAGAAATATATTCTCTTTACCAAGATATAAAAAAATATGAATAAAATTACTGTCTCCATAAACTTTCAGATGAACTTTTCAAGAGGTAAATGCATTACTTTGTCAATATATATATATTGATTTATTATGTAATATACAACTTAAATATATGGAAAATTTTATAGATTGATTCATAATAAAATTAGACACACTTACCAGCCAGCAACACTTATTATTTTTAAAATATCATCTGTGAACTTCCACCATAAAATGGGTCAGGAATACCCAACCAAGTGGACTTCAGATAACAGCAAAATCCAGACTGTGCAGTGATTTCCCCTTCTAAAGATACTTGATAAATTCTGTACATCACTCAACACAGACCAGGGATATCCCATTTCAAATATGAAGATGACTTTTCCGTAAATTTGACTTTCTAACATCACTGGCTCTTGTTCTAACTCCAATGTTATGTTGAGCACATATTTTTGTGATCATGAGCTTGACCACCTTCACTTTAATCTACTTGTTCACCCAGTTGAAAAGGCATTCCAGCTTATTTTGAGGTGGATTCACATTTACCGTAATCAATACTAGAAGTTTATAAAGATTCTGATTATCAGCACTGCTTGCTAAGGTTTAAACAAAGAACATTTACACCGTTAGGTCTCCATACACCAAAACAGAAAAAAATACAAGCAGCTGATACTTAAAAAAAAAAAATAATGCACTTACAATGCAAATAACCAATTATAATTTGTGAAGGTATAAAATTAAAAGAACAGAAACCAAGGTGATTGTTTATTGATATCAAAATGAAGGCTGAGAAGGCATTCAGAAACTTGATGCCTTACAGAAAAAGGGGAGGGGAATATTGTGTAAATATTTTGAAAAACTGCTATACGTATTTTGTAGTTGTACGGTCTTCCTATATTAAGTCTTGTTCTGTACTTGCACTGCTATAACAAGGAAATGCACACTGTTCTCATGGCAAGTTATAATACATTCTCCATGTGTGTGCTTCTTTGAACTTCTTTCAGATGGCTTTACAAAAGATTCTGCATAATGTTATTACTAAAACCATATCTATTCTTTAAGATTTGCTTTTTGTTTCTTGAGCAGAATTAGATATGCAGTAGGTAAAACTCCTTTTACAGTGAGATTAGCACTACCCTGCAATGTTGAATAAGCTCTTCATTGATTACACAGGATCTTCCTAAAAAGTACTAAAATTGACACACATTTCCAAAAGTTTTATAGTGACACTTATCATGAATCGGCAAATAAAAATAGAGATTTTAAAACAAAGGAGAAGAAGAGAGAACGAGTGAGAGATGAGAAAGATTGTACAGATCACAAATTTCACAATATCAAAAGGCAAGAACGAGAGAACAATCATGCCAGAGCCTCTGCAAGTACAATGGGAAATTTGTCATTGTGCCCTCATCGTGCAGTCGGCTCGATTCCTGCCTCATTCAGGAAAGCCATCGCGAGACAATAGTTACCGGTGTCTGGAAAAGATCACAGTTGTGTACGTCTAATTCTAGTGGCCATATAAACGGGAGAAACGGTGAAGTTGTATAGAAAAAAAGAAATATAAATGTAGAAAAAATAAACAAAGAAAAGGGATCAACTGAGTTCTTCAATGGTCACTTTGGGCCCATAAATGATCAACTTAAAACAAAAATGAAGTTTTACAAAACATAATCACTGGGCATTACAAGAATATCAAACAATCACTGGGATATATATTTATTGTTTTTTTTTAGTTTTCGTTTCTGAAGTTTTTTTTTTATGTAGCATAACCACGTAAAAATTATTCTCACACAAACCAAAAAGAAAAGAAGAAAAAAAAAAAATGAAAATCACATTCCAAATATATGGAATAAATAATTTTTTCGCTTTTTCCATGTCCAATGCGTGGAAGACATGCCCAAAACGGAGACTAAGCAATAATCACACATGAATGGAAATCATAATCATCTTTAAACATTCACACCTACAAAAATTACAAAAAGATGTTGATGCTTAGGAACATTCAAAATAGACACAATTCCTGAATTATGGTAAACCATGTAAGATATGGGCTGTCTGTCTGTCTCTTTTTTTCCCCTCCTTTCCATTTTTCTCTTCTATAAAAAAAGGCAGTGAATGTTTTGATGTCTTAACGGATGCTTATACTATATTGCCAGATAACCTTCTTTTTCTGTGAATCATATTGGATTTTTTTTTTCTTTCCTGCTCATCCATCTTGGCAACATGCTTTCTCCGAGTTCTTCGTTACATTCTGAATGTAAATTGCATCCTCTCTTCTAAGATTGGCACAAGAATTTTTACTAATAAGAAAAATACATCAGCCCTTCGAAATGAATGACATTTTACAGCTGTTATGCGCTAATGATGAACTTGGAAGTCTCGGGGCTACTAGTATCAAAAATAAGTTAGAGGATATATACTAAAACAACCTTTTTTATTCTTTTGATATAACGGACTATGTATAAGCTAATTCAATATCTCTGCACTGTTGAAGGAGGACAAACTCTGGTGGGACGAACAAAGCTCATAGCCCTTACTCTCTGCTTTTTTTCAAATTTTTAATCCCAACATCCCGCTTGCTTTCTTTTCCTTTCTTTCGTAGTTTAAAGTGCACGACGGTTAGCACCTAATGGGTGTGGGGAATGTACAACAGTCAAACTATGTACTTTCGTGTATCTCGACTCCTTGTAGGTCTTCCCAAAACACTTACCAAAAGAATGCACTCAAAGGATGGTTATGGATATATAGCATTTCTTCTTTTACATATTATAAATGCACTTCCCATATAAATATTAATGTGATTTTAGTAATTAATACAAACGTTACTATTTCCAATCCAGTCAAAGAAGGAAAGAAAGAACTGGTAGTTTGGTTGAGTCACATGAAAGCACTGATACAGAACTAATCTCAACAGCAGACAAATGGATTCAAATTTCTTTGGATTAAATCACATAGTATTTGCAGCAGACAAACCTTTCCAGCATACAGAGGCTCCAAACCCTGCATTACCAGGCTCAGAGATAATCTTAGGAACTAAACTTACCTATAAAGTGATGAGAAAACCCTATATTCTTAAGTCTGATATGCTCTTCAAACCTGTATATATATACGAGTATATTAATATCTATATATATACCAGTTCTCTTTTTTTTTCATTTAATGGCACACACACACACACATCCATCATGAAGCAATTTCTTGGTGTCCCAATACAAATAACGAGTCTTCTTATTGTTATCTTTTGCGTATGTCCTGAATGAAAAGGCCATGTTTCAAGAAGAAGGATTCTCTCAAGAATTTAGGAGAACTCAAAACTTCACATTCCATGTCTTCACCAGCCCGTCGTGCCCTGAAGACATCACCCTCTCGTTGTCCAGCCAAACTAGTCCTGTCACTTGCGACTGTGGGTGCGAGTCTGGAATAATGATAATAAAGACATTTTTGTTTAAGTCCTTCAAAGAATGAGATTTTGCGTTATCCCTGATCTTTAAAAAATCATGCTGACTACTTGGTAAGTACCCCGTCAGCAATTTTAAAGTAGGCAAGGTCATTGCAACTGAGGAAATGAGACAGCATGAAATGAACCATAAAATCAAATTTAAAAAAAAGTTATCCTATACAGAAAAAAAGATAAAAACAAAGAATAATTTATCTTAATTAAAACCAAAATACAAATCCAGTACAAGAAAAAAAAAAAAAAAGCTTTTAATAACATATGAAAGAGCTTAAGCACAGTAAACCTTTACAGCATGAAAAATATAGGATGCTCTGCCAACACAAGTCATTTACTAAGAAAAAAGCAAGTTCCACTATCAAAACAGCCTTGTGTGGTCTTCCCTCTCCTTTTCACCACTGATTAGATATTACTGGTGATTAATTTGTCTGGCACTCACAATTTAGGGCATTTAAGTTCTTAATGCCAGATACCCTTTAAACACGTCATGGTGATTTCCGGGTTTCTACGCGGCACAAAGACTACATACCACTTGCTGCCAGGTAAATACAGATGTGTAGCCCTTACACATTTTTCACATAGTTTCTCCTTATGTATTTAATTTTTAATACCTACTCCTGTACCTTCATAAAATGGGACATATAAAGGATTTTTTCTCTACTTTTACAATAGCACACACTATTAAGTCATTCATAACAAGCAAAAATTTCACTAAGGCTTGGAAAGGCAACTGCAAATGCCACTTAACACCTGGGTCACTGTCCAACTCATGACAGAGTTCAAGAGATGTCATCCTTACCATCAGGAAACAGACTCACAAGGCAATTAACATCCCACAGTGTCAATGAGTTTTTCAACATGAACAGACAAGACATCACCCAGCATGAATGGGCTACTACAACACTGCATAGCACACTTATGCACCTTTATAAATGCAATACTAAGTACCCTTTCTAGTTATGGTTACTTAAATTTCAAAAACCTAGTCAAACTGGAAAGCAAATGCACACGCTTAAGGAAATGTCTCAAGATGGAGTAGAAAAGAGATTATGTACATAAAGAAATATAAAGGCTCTATAACACTAAAACAAATGGTAAGCACTACTTAAATTAGCTGTAAGCATACCTACATGCAAATAATAATAGAATGAAGTAATTTCAATGCAAGATAAGGAAAGGTTTGTAAAATGACATCAAAAGAAAAGATAAAATCTACAAAAAAAAGTAGGGAGAAAAGCCCTTGAAAAAAAATAAAAGTAATTATAGGTGTATATTTTAAAACATTAATAATCATGTGAGGATCAGAGAAACATCATAGCTACTATTTCTGGCTCAATTTTCCACATTCAAAGATATTTGGGGGAGGGAGGAGGAGGAGGAGGAGGAGGGGGAGTGAATGAGAGAGAGAGAGAATAGTCTCACTTCCAAATTACTGGATTTTCATTCAAATGGTGTGACTGTCATCACAACCATTCATTTAATACAAAACACAGAAATGAGAGAAAATCTACACTCCCATCGCTAATTTCTTGAACCTTCCTATAGTACAAAAGGATCAGGTCTGAATATATTAGTCTATCTGGGTTTAAACCACATTCCCTTGCAAAATACTGTCACACCCAAAGTCAAACAAAGCCTATAGGACTGAGAAATACCTAAAACAGCCTCCATTTCATCCACAAGAAAAAAAGCAGGTGTATTCCTAAGCACAAAATTTAACATGCTGATAAGGTTTCCACAGAAAAAATCTATAACAACAGTGGAGGTTACAACAGGACTGCCTCAAATTTGAACCTTTTAATATTGGATCTCGCACGCAACTGCAAAAAACTTGGAAGTAGATTGGAAGAGGGGAAAATTTCAAACCATGGGGGCGCACTCTGGAACACACACCTGACACGGAGATGGGCAAACAGACCTCACAAAGCAAGTTAGTAACTACCCCCGACATTATAAAAGGGGGGGGGGGTGAGGGGGGGATAAGGAAAGAAATCTTTGAAACAAATCACACAACCATTGTTCTAGAACTTGACGCTCCATTTTTTCACTACTCCATCGTGGCCTCCTGAGATTAGCTGTTCGTTGTTCAACCAAACCATGCCTGTGACCTGGGCTTGTTGGTGCGAGTCTGTAGGGCAGGTACGTAAATAGTGTAGAGTATCGCTCGCACATCTACATATCAACCTTCTGTCTGTTTCTGAATTTAACTGAAGCTACATAGAGTGAAGGAAAAGTGTAGCATTAAAGAAGAAAATAAATAAAAAGTGAAATCAATTCTACTTTTAACTGCTCATGCAAAATAAGAGAGAAATTCAAAGAGAGTAAAGAGAGTAAAAGCCTGCTTAACTTGGCATTAGCAACGCAACAAGAATGTAATTCATTACTGCAATCTTAAACAGACCAAGGAAATGCCCCTTGTACCTGTTTTTATAAGTGCACGACAGCAATATCAAGTGCAAAATAAAAAGGAAAAACTATGCTCAACAACTTTCAAAGAAAATAAGTAATGCAAAATGTTACTATAGATAAAGTGGTAGAGACCATTACCAATCATGGCACAGAGATTCTTACATCAACAGAGTCATATCAGCTCTAAGTTTACAACAAGCAAGTTAAAAATTCCTACAAGCAAGCTTTATATTCAAATAAAGAGAACATGTCCAGACTGTCATGCACTAACGTAGTCTTGGTATTGGGTGCAGTATAATCAGTACTTGTTATCTTATCTATTCATTTATCTCAGAAAATGATGACGTTGTACTTCGCGTTTGAGTCGTTGTTACTCAGATGCACTCAGCTTTTGTCACATTTTCTCCATTCAGTTTAGATACCTTTGTCAATTACATAAATAAATAAACAAATAATCATCATCAAATGAAATAATAATAAAAGAAAAAAGGATATCAAGATCAGGTACTCACTCTTAATAATGATGTGCTTGTTTGTCTGTGTCATGCTCCAGATGATGATCATTGTGTCGAGAGAGCCACTAGCCACCATACTGCTGTCAGGACTCCAGGCGACACAGTTGATGCGAGCGTTGTGGAAGCCCCACTCCATACGGTTGAACTTTTCATAGCCAGGGAGGCTGTACACAATTACCTGATAGAGAAGAGTATACATTACAGTACAGATTTACAGTATAACTGACTAATTATGACTGAAATTAAGTACATATCTCATGGATACCTTTGGGAATATAAAGCATAAAATGTGGATTTCTGCCAAACGGATATTCTAGCAACATCACTCACATCAGACATGTATACTAACATTTTGTTACGAATTTACATACCTTGCGGTTTGCATCACAAGCCACGAGATACTGGCCATCAGGGGAATAGGCCACATCAGTCACTGGTCCTAGATGTTGCAGAGTTGTTTTCTGCAAATAATTAATAAGATAAACATGCACCCCAGAACACAACTGCCAGAACAGCATCTGCCCATGCCAGGGTCTTCTACCCAATAAACAAGTTAACAATAATCATCATCACAAATGTAACACATCTACTGAATACCATAAAATAATTTCATGAGGATTCAACCATTACATTCTGGTTTCTTGAGGTCTGGTATGACCACCAAAATCTTTGCCTCAGACCTCTCAAACAGAATTTTTCCCCTCTATTTATCAAATAGCTTGTAAAAATAAACCCATCAACTTGCACGTCCCGGTCTCAGCTCACCTCTGTAAGGGTGTTGCCATCCAGGGTGTAAATGTGGATAAGATTGTCCTGGCCTCCAACCGCCACCTCGTTACTGAACGACCCATTGGTGGATATGGAAAGGCCGTCCCAGCTGATGGGGAAGCTTCCCACTTTGACGTTGTCACGGATCATGCAGATCTGCGATGAAAAAGAAAGAGAGAGAGAAGCTGAAAATCAGACAGAGAAAATGGGTGTGGCAAAAGGTATTACATAATTTTGAAACCTAGTAGATCTGGTGGTGGCGTTGTGGGAGAAGTCATTCATTACCGGGTCATAGCATTTCTGATCATTTACATAAAATTATTAATGGGGAAATAATCTAAATTTGTATTAGCCATCTCAACAACAGGCATATAATTGTAGCCAAATTTTTACTCTATTTAAGATTGGATTCTGACCAGTACATAACCAACTAACCTCTTTAGTGGTAACACAGATGACACCATCATCCAGGGCTGCGATCATCTTGGGTTGCGATCCCAGAGAGATGGATGTTCCCGTGTAACCATTCTGGAGACGGTCTGAAATTTTTCAAAAATAACTTATAGGCTCATATGAAAGTCAACAATAATCAGTCAAAAAATGCAAAAATGACAACAACAAAAAATAATAATAAATAAAATAAATAAATAAATAATAATAAATAGATAAAAATAAAAGGATTATATAGTCAGGCAATGAATGAAAAAAAAAAATATGCAAAAACACTTCACACTGACCGATGATTTTCACGGAGTCATCGATGCCAGCGCTGAAGACAATATCATCCTTTACAACAATGCCAGAGACGTGGTTCCCGTGGCCCTTGCCTGAAATGCGCTCATTGTCGCCTGTGTGAAGAGGTAAAAAATATGAGCATGGGCACCAGTTTCATCTAATTTTACGTTGCTATTCAGGAAATAATGTTGTTTCAATTGATAATTATTCCTTTTTTTATCTTGCATTACATCCAATACATGTTACATCAAAGATAATAATCACTTATTCTTTTAACAATAATCAGCTGATTGTAAAAGATACGTACTTCACTTCTATCAATCACATCTTGGAAATAAACTAGACAGATAACATTTTAAAACTTCTTTATCTCCACTTACCTGTTGCAACATCCCAAACAGTGACTGTGCCGTCAACTCCTGCTGTATACAATGTATTGCGGTCAGGGGATAGACCAATGCGAGATATTGGCTTATTATGGCCCTGAAAAAAAAAAAAAAAAAAAAAAAAAGGGGAATTGCAATCAATATACATAACTCAAAATTCAAATTAAAATTCATGTCTAATCAACATTTCCAAAGATAGTGCCCCTCTTCCCTACACCTGACTGATTTTTACGATAATGTCGTATCATTCTAAATCATAACAAGATGTGAACTTCAATAACACCATGAAGTTATAAAATCCAGCCAACCTTAATGATCTTCTTAGGCTTCGACGGATCAGCTGGGTTGAGGTAATTGATGAATCCAGAGAGGGAGACGGAGACCACAAAATCCCCAGACCAGATGCAGGACACCTGCTGGTCTTCAACCTCTGTGCCCATGACAAACTCTGAGACCATCTCGCCAGTTTCCGCATCCCAGATCTTGCATGTTTTGTCTCCACTGGCAGAGAGCAGCTGTTTGCTGTCTGGACTCCAGGATACCTGAAGCAAAGTAATTGCATAGCACACACCATAATTTAGAGATCAGAATGCAATTTTCTACTTTGGGACTTTGTTTGTTGGGGATTTTGCTATTATTTCCTTGAACTTATCTTATAGACCTTGCAGCAGGTTGTTTAGTAAAACAAACAAACAATATTCAAATGGTTATTAAGAGTTTTTCAAAGATGCTTCATGTTATCATAACTCAATAATCAATATTCAGATTCACAGCGAATAGGCTATACTAAAACTCCTTTAAAAAAATCTACTTCTCTATTGTAATGCTAAACGCAAAAATAGAATATCCTCCCATTTCACTCGTCAAGATGTACTACTCACAGCATAAACACCTCCTTTATGTGCTGGGGATCCCATCTCCTTGATGAGTTCTGCATCCTTTCCATTGTACACAAAGATCTTGCCATCAAATCCACCGGTGGCATATTTCTCACCATCTGGGGAGTATCGCACTGACTGGACAAACTTTGTGTGGTCCTGTGGAAGAAATCCATTTGTAATAAAACGTATAGAAGTGATCTCGTGAAGTGAAATAATCTTAAATACTCTGATACAAAATATGGTGAAAGTACCACCAAATAATCTATAAAAGATCAACAATTTTTCCTTTATATGAATACAATAAAAATAACGAAATACATATCAATATTAATGAATATATATATAAATAATAAATACAAGTAACAAATACTTACAGCTTTGGTGCACTTGAAGACAAATGGAGGACCCTCATAGAAAGCTGACTTGTTGTCTTCAGAGCCAGTGGCAATGCGGAAAGGTCTGGTCGGCTTCCAAGAGACTGAGTTGATAGCCTTGGTGTGTCCTGAAAGGTCACCTTTTACCGAGGCTCCCGTGTCCATCATGAAAACGTGGGCAAACCTGGAGACACAGACAGTGATAATGGACTGAATCTTTTTAAACATAATTATAGGTCTTGCATTTGTTTGAACAGTACAACCCTATCTATGGTAGTGATTTTTAAATCTAAATGGAAAAGTAATGCAACTTATGGAATACATCACAAACAATGACATGTAACAATCCAACTCCTTGCCTTGATAACTGGTGAATCAAATGAGGGACAAGAGATACAGATGATGATGATATAGCAGAAGAGGGAGATCACACAAGAAAAAGAAAGACAGCAAGCATATAGTATGTAAAGGGCCAGTAAGTGCTGTTTGGCAACAGAGCATCTTGAGATATTTCCTTATTATCCTTAAATAAAGGATGAATATTAAAAACTTTTCATTTCCTTTGCTGTAGTTTATAGCATCATATTTGAGAATGATATACAGAGAGGTTTTTGGTGCCAAACAGATAAAACTGCATTGAGAAACTGCTAGAACTTGTGCCATCTAGCCTGTCCATCTAGATTCAAGAATTCTTGATCTGACATGGCAATGAAATTGAGGTTTATGTTGTTATGACCTATCTGTTAAGCTATGTGGGTAGGCATGTAGTTCCTGCTCGAGCTTGTAGTGATTGTAGTTTCCTAAACAAATGTAAGGACAGTCTTTCATACACAGTCATATATACCTAATCATATATATCCTATTTAATACAGATAACTTTCACACAAAAATAATGAATATGAGTACAAACAATATCCAAAGCCCAAACAACAATGGCCGAAACTTACTTTCCCCGGCCTTCTCCTACAACACATATGCGCTGTGAGTCGTGTGACCAGCACAGGTCTCGGATTGGGCCTCCCAGAGGTTGGTACTCCGCCTTAAGGATGTGCTCAGGGTTGATGGTGTCCCAAATGCGGACCTTTCCATGCTGATCTGCAATTGAATACGGTAATTGGTAGTTTGTCAAACTAATAAATCTTTCCTTTCGAAAAAGTATAGAAATTATATAGAAAATGAAAAAGTAAAATGAGAAACAAAAAAAGGGGGTATGCTTACAAGCAAAATAAGGCAAAGTAAAGGCTAATACAAATCTTGCAATACCTTGCAATACGACGCGGAAAATATCAGACTTGATTTAACCCTACCATGACACGGCCTGAATATTCTGTCACATTATCATTATGCAATAGTCAGTTCTTTCTGGCTTGGCCTGTGCAGTGTATAGCTGCACCTGCTCACTCGCTAGAACGAGTCATGACGCATATATGTCATACACCCAGTACAATGTGATGGCTATAGGTGTGCCCATCAATAAAGGGTTAAATGGTATAGTCCTGATTAAGAAAATTATCAGAAAACTGAAGGAAACAAAACAGCAAATACAAGCCTAGCACCCACAAGCTCTTCTATAGAAAACAGCTTCTCAGCTAGGACAGACTTGAAAAAATACTTCACCTTAAGAATATGGCAAATCCGAGAATACCACTGTAACATAATATTCTTATCCAATGAATGACAGCTTTTTTTGATAGGGAAAAAATAATCATAAATAAATAAATAAAATAAAAATACATAACCTATTCACAATCTTTTGCAATAAACATAAAAATGTTTAAAATAATTAGATACAAAGATGAAAAAACTCAGAAGAGGAAATATGGGACGAGAAAAGTTACAAGGAAAGAAAGGGAGTGGAAAAGATACTAAAAGTAGGAATACAAACACCCATAAACACAAGAAATGGAAAGGGAAACACCCATAAACACAAGAAATGGAAAGGGAGTGAGAAAGTGAGAGTAGGAGGAGGGGAAGGAGGAGAAGGAGAAGAAGGAGAAGGAAGAGTGGAAAGGGGAGGGAGAATGGGAAGAAGAGCATGAGGAAGGAGAAGAGGAAGGGGAGGGAGGGGGAAAGGGGAAAGAGGAAAAGAGGAAGAGGATAAAAGGAAGGAGGGGGATGGGAGGACGAAGGAAGGAGGAGAAGGGAGGAGGTAGAGTAGGGCAAAAGGGGGAAGTAGAAGAGAGAGAGGAGGAAGGAGTAGGGAAAACAGAGGAAGTAAGAGAGAGAGAGAGGACAGGAGTAGGGGGAAAGAAGGAATGATAAAAGGCAGAGGAGGAAAGAGGAAGGCAAAGGGAGGAAAGATGAGTGGGAAAGAAAGGAGGAGGAGGAGCCGAAGGACAAAGTAGTACTAACCTCCAGAGCAGACATAAAACCCGGAGGGAGCATACTGAGCAACATTAACTTGGATGGAGTGCTCCGTGTAGACATCGGCCACGGAGGAGTTCTGAAATTCGGTTCCCATATTAAGATTCTTTGAGTCATTTATGGTGTGAGGAATATAAACTTCAATACAAGTATAAGAGTGAAAGAATTAATAATAATAATAAATAAGTAAATTAATGAACAAGTATATAAATTCATATATCATAATTTATAAACGATTAACCATATAAAAAATTCTCTGCTATCATTCTCTCTCTTGGAAAAATTACTTGAGAAAACATTTCAATAAATAAATAAAACTGAATCAATAAATAATTATGCTCATTTCATTCATCAATTTTTCTAAATAGGAACCTTAAAATGTAAAATAAATTACCAAATAAATAATATATATAAAATAAATAAACAATACAAACATAAACCTGTAGAGATCTATATAAACACCACAAACAAACAAACAAACAAATACAGTAGAGTATTAGCCATATTTTTCTGGCTTCAATTTCATCTAGTATTTCATTCATCCATTTATTTATTTACAATACTTGCTGTTACTTCTAAGGTTACACATATACACTTACACACACACATACACACAAAGATAAAACCCTATAAACACAGCATTTCACACAAAAACAAAAACAAAATAAATAAAAAAATAAAACGTCCAGCAGATATAATAATAAATAATATATATATATACTCTAACATTTACTCTCCAGAACCCACATACTACAAAACAAGTAAACAAAAAACAGGAAACCTGACCCCAGTCTCTACAAAGCAGGTAAATTGTTTATCTTGCCCGTAGTGTTGTAAGAGGAGGCGTAGGGTGGTTTCCCCACTTTGAAAGTTGCCAAACCATACATTTCCTCTAGAATTTTTTTTTATTATAGCCTCTCTCACTACCCAATACACTTTAATCTACATTCCAGTGAGACTATAACCATAAAAGCAACACCACCATCAATACAGCATCCCCCCTCCCCCTCCCACTACAATAACTACACCAACAATTCTCCCTGTCCGACCACTTATCACGAGAGGCCCATGACTCATCCCCGACTCCCAAATATGGCAGCTGCAGCACGGGAGGAATAACACCGTCTTGGCCCCTCACCTCCAGGTCACGGATGATGACTGAGTTCCCGTTGGCGTAGAGGAGCTTCTTGCCCTTGGGGTCGACGCCCAGCACGATGGGTTGTCCCCTCTGGGTGCGGGGCAGGCAAGCCCAGACAGCCACTGTTAGGGGGGCAAGAGAGGAAATGGTTACTGCTTATCGACAAATACCAGTATCATTACAAGGCATATTAAAATAAACTATAATTATTAGATATAAGAATTGCCAAAATTACCAGTTAGTGAAAGTGAATAAAATTATCATTCAACATCAATATATTGTAAACTGCGAATCTATCCACATTCTTAGGCACTCACTTTACCTATACAATTACACACCTGTGTGTGTGTGTGTGTGTGTGTGTGTGTGTGTGTGTGTGTGTGTGTGTGTGTGTGTGTGTGTGTGTGTGTGTGTGTGTGTGTGTGTGTGTGTATGTGTGTGTGTGTATGTGTGTGTGTGTATGTGTATGTGTGTGTGTGTGTGTGTGTATGTGTGTGTGTGTATGTGTGTGTGTGTGTGTATTTGTATGTGTGTGTGTGTGTGTGTGTGTGTGTGTGTGTGTGTGTGTGTGTGTCTGTGTGTGTGTGTGTGTGTGTGTGTGTATGTGTGTGTGTGTATGTGTGTGTGTATGTGTGTGTGTGTATGTGTGTGTGTGTATGTGTGTGTGTGTGTGTCTGTGTGTGTGTGTGTGTGTGTGTGTGTGTGTGTGTGTGTGTGTGTGTGTGTGTGTGTGTGTGTGTGTGTGTGTGTGTGTGTGATGAGTGTGTGGATGTACAGATGAGTGGGTGGGTATATGAATGAGTGTGAAAGTGTGTGAAGTGTGTGGGTATGGATGAATATGTGGGTGTATGGATGAGTGCATGGGTGTGTGAATGTGTGGATGTGTGACTGATGTCTGGGTGTGGGTGTAGGGATGAGTGGGTGTGTGTGAATGCATGGGTATGTGTGGATGAGTGTGTGGATGCATGGGTATGTGTGGATGAGTGGGTGGGTGGGTGGATGAGTGGGTGGGTGTGTGAATGGGTGTGGGTATATATATGTGTAGGTGTGGATGTGTGGATATGTGGATGTATGTGGATATGTGGGTGGATGGGTGTGGATTGTGGGTAGGTATGGATGGGAGTGGATGTGTGTGGGTGGGTGTGGATGTGTGTGGATATGTGGGTGGGTGTGGATATGTGGGTGGGTGTGGATGTGTGGGTGGGTGTGGATGTGTGGATTGTGGGAGGGTATGGATGTGGGTGGGTGGGTGTGGATATGGGTGGGTGTGGATGTGGGGGGGTGGGTGTGGATGTGGGTAGGTGGGTGTGGATGTGGGTGGATGTGTGTGGATGTGTGGTTGGGTGTGGATGTGTGTGGGTGAGTGTGGATGTGTGTGGGTGAGTGTGGATGTGTGTGGGTGAGTGTGGATGTGTGTGGGTGAGTGTGGGTGTGTGTGGGTGGGTAGGGATGTGTGTGGGTGGGTGTGGATGTGTGTGTGTGGGTAGGGATGTGTGTGGGTGGGTGTGGGGGTGTGTGGGTGGGTGTGGGTGTGTGTGGGTGAGTGTGGATGTGGGTGGATATGTGGGTGGGTGTGGATGTGTGTGGATTGTGGGTGAGTATGGATGGGTGTGGATATGTGGTGGGTATGGATGTGTGTGGGTGGCTATGGATAAGTGAGGATGTGAATGTGTTTGGATATTTGTGGGTGGGAGTATGGATATAGTGGTGTAGATGTGTAGGATGGTGTGTGGGTGGGTGGATGTGGATGTGTGTGGGATGGTGTGTGTGGGATGGTGTGTGTGGGATGGTGTGTGTGGGATGGTGTGTGGGATGGTGTGTGGATGGGTGGGTGGATGTTGATGTGTGTGTGTGCATACATGCGTGTGTGAGTGCAAGTTGCATCATATCTGGAGAAAGTGGGTAAGGTTGAGAGGCATCTCTCTGATAAACAGATGGTAAATGAAAAACAAATTTCTCAATGACAATATCCTTAAAATCAAAATTTCATCTCTATAAAGCCACTGATATACTTCGAAAGTACATATATCTCTCACAAAGTAAGGAGATAAAGAAAAGAATTATTCTTTATCATGGTTCGTGTTTCATTCTTTTACTGTAATCATAATCAATTTCTCTCATTAAGCAAATTAAAAAGGCTTGATCACAGCCTTGAATGAATTTTTTCCGAAATGAGCAAAACCATCTGGGAGTCTGAGAGAGCTAGTGCGAGGACATAGATATGAGTTTACAAGATCTTAATATGAGAATCCTCGCTGGACATTTGCCAGCACCACACACTGCCAACTAACACTGCCATACACAAGAAAAATATGCCTTTTACATTAGTCTATACGCTCATTTTGCCGCGAATCCCCAGCCGGAAGTAAACACATGCCAAGGGCAAGAGCGAGGGTAGGGTTTCCTCTCTCGATATCAGCTGCTTGTCAGGAGCAATAAATGTCAGTTGGGTCATGACAAAATGACATTTCCTCATTCTGATTGGGCGTCAAATGCAATGTCTTTGAGAGAGATGTTATGAATAAGCAACATAACAATACTTATCACATTTTTGTCTGTCTCTTTACACTCTTCCCCCACCTTTTTTTTTTTTTTTCTCTCTCTCTCTCCTTTTTTTTTAAGAATATATTTTCAAGTGTTCCTATTTTTGGCTAAGTGTCTCTAACCCTATCTCCATTTGGCACACTGTAATGTACGCATGCCATCCCTAGACAAGAGAGACAAAAACAAGTGACTAAATAAACAAGCAAATAAATAAATACATAAAATAATAATAAATACAAAATAAATACAAAAAAATATATAAAAATGTAAATAAACATAACACACTAAAAGTTCTCAAGCAAAAATAAAATAACTCCAACATCTCTCCCCTGCCCTCGGCCTGTTACTAAGCTGGCTATCTCTAAATATTTTGCCAATACTAACAAATTATCTACTATTGAGGATGAGCATTCTTGGAGCACTTTTCCCAGTAGGAGGCGTGAGCACTATTGAACAGTTCTGTGCCTTGACTCACTGGGCCCTCTGTATGACTCATAAACTTTCTCCCGCTAAGCTTACAAGAATGTGTTCGTCTGTGCTATAAAATCATTGAAAAGGGACAATTTTCATGAATAAATCAACGTTGTGTTTGATCTTGGGGTTGAGTAAATAGGAGGATTGGGGGGGGAGAACAGGTAGGTAGGTAGGTAGGTAGGTAGGTAGGTAAGTAGGTAGGTAAGTAGGTAGGTAGGTAAGTAGGTAGGTAGGTAGGTAAGTAGGTAGGTAGGTAGGTAGGTAGGTAGGTAAGTAGGTAGGTAGGTAAGTAGGTAGGTAGGTAAGTAGGTAGGTAGGTAAGTAGGTAGGTAGGTAAGTAGGTAGGTAAGTAGGTAGGTAGGTAAGTAGGTAGGTAGGTAAGTAGGTAGGTAGGTAAGTAGGTAGGTAGGTAAGTAGGTAGGTAGGTAGGTAAGTAGGTAATGATAAACAGTTAAGTTGGCAGGTAGATTTGCAAGTAAGTAGGTAGGTATCTATAAATGTAGGTTGACAGACCTACATTTGGTTGGTAAGTAAGTAGGTATATCAATAGGCAGCTAAAGATATGTATACAGACAGGTGGGCAAAGGCACAGGCACAGGCACACAGGAAGGTAGGTAAAAGTATCCAAATAGTTAGGTTGGTAGACAGAGAGGAAGGCACACAGGTAGACAAGTACAGGTAGACAGTTAAGTAAATAAGCAGAGAGAGAGAGAGAGAGAGAGAGAGAGAGAGAGAGAGAGAGAGAGAGAGTGAGAGTGAGAGTGAGAGTGAGAGTGAGAGTGAGAGTGAGAGTGAGAGTGAGAGTGAGAGTGA
>NC_091563.1:41794748-41799748 GCF_042767895.1 Penaeus vannamei | reverse complement strand
CACACACACACACACACACATATATATATATATATATATATATATATATATATATATATATATATATATATATAATGTGTGTGCTTTGAAAATCATCTATGGTTGGGTTATTTTACCTGGACAAATCAAGTCATACTTCAAACCCGTCTTATGGCAAAAAGATACAATATTCTGAGCATTATTATCCCTGACATGAACTCCCACAATATTACAATAGGAGCTTCTATTGCTGCATAGGCCTATAATGGGCACAAGTCTACCAGCGCAGCGGTAAGGTGCAGGTCTAGCAATCTTGCGGACCTGCGTTCGATCCCACGCCCGGCCAATGAGAGGTAACCCCGGCCATTCTATGCACACAGGGGGACATTTGGGCAAAATAAAACAGACAGTATGTCACAGCGAAGAATGTCCATTGGATCAAATGGAATTAAAACTAAACTAAATCTATTGGATGGTCAACCAGATGTCCATACCTTTATTTATCTATTTATTTATTTATTTATTTACGAAGGCCGTAAGATGGTTTTCTGTGCGGGAAATTCATCCTGTGGTTGACTACTATGCTGTCGCCCCGATTATGTTCTGAACCTTTTTTGACACTCTAGCTGGAAGGTGACCTGAAGGGTGTAAATATATATATATATATATTTAATTAAGATGTTCAACTTGTATTCTTCTTATAACTATCTGCTCTCTTCTCTGGGTCTTATAGATTGGTCAATTATGGTGTTAAAAGCGTGATCCTCATAGTGGAAATTGATCCTTTTGCAACTGGCTCCTCAACGCTCAGTGCCAAATTGGGAGGAAAATAATAAATATAAAGTCTGCTGGGATATATTTTCTGGTGTCTCTGGTTGGGCGAAAATACCTATTCTCTGGGATGTCTAGATGGAGCATAGGATTAATCGGACGCCATATTGGTGCTTCAGACCTCAACATCAATGGTAATATATGTGCGCAAAAATTTTCAGTGGCTGTTCCATGTAGCTACATTGTTGATACTTTTGGCTTGCAGTATTCCAGTTTAAGGGGGCCGTCTTAACCTGTTGGTAGTATGTATAGCGAGTAGGGGCTGGATTCTCAAAAGAGCCTTAAAGTTAAGGGAATCAGGCCCCAGGGACCCCATATTTGACGAGACCCTAACCTGAAACGATGGTACAGCCTTGACCTTTCGTATTCAAAGAGCGGCTGCCATACGTTCGTAAATTCGAATGTTTCAGCTGTGAAGTATATGTTATACTTTACCGAGGAGAGACAAAGGGAACGACCTCTTCTATCCGTCTTTAGCTAAGGCCGAGGGGTATGGACTCATTATTGCATGGAGTACGAGATCACACGATGTAGCTTATCAGGATGGGTTGAGTCCATGCCCTTGATGTCTCGTTTTTAAACAACCAAAGTACAGGACACAGCCCTGCATAGCAAAATATATATTCTTGAAGATGCATATGTAGTAAAAAGCACCACTTAAAGCCAACGATTAGAAGACGACTCCAAAACTATCACTGATACGGTGCCAGTAATATGTAAAAAATATACGAAAGAACAAGACCACGTTAAAACCAATGGGTTAAATACAATAGTCCACCCTCAATTTATAACTGCATTATAGAAAACGGGAATGAACGATCAGCTGACGAGCATAAACACATTTGGCGGAAACTACAGATGAAGGTCAAGAAATTTCGCCGATTTTTCTCCAATTTTATGCGATTTTGTACATTAATTCCGTGTCCAATTGTTTTCAACGGTTAAGCAAGGGGTGAGTCAAACACGTGAGATAAGATAAATGTATTGAAGAGTGTTTGGAATTTGGAAATAAGTAAAAAACAAGAGATATTTATCACCCTCAAAAGTTTTAAAACAAAGTCATTGGTATACAGTTAAATGTATATAGATTGTGGTTATAGCTGTCTATTTTTTCCTTCTAATAAAGGCAGTGTCTGAAATGCTTAAGTAAGACCATATGCGGGTAGATTTATAATTTCCTAGACAAAGTAACAAGTTTAGAAGGTGTTACGTAATGTTACTCTTGTTTCAAATCCATGAAATAGAAAAGAATCAAGATAAATTATTATATCTGTTGATATGATCTTATTTTCATGCAGTTTGAGAGTACGAATTAAGCAATTTATTTGATAGATGGAAGCAGAATAAAGTAAAGTTATTTAGTAGGTAAAGAAATAATAAGAAAGATGAAAAATTGGATCACACTAATGTCTATAAACTGCTGAAAATAACACTTCCTCATATATCTGTAAAGAATTATTGGCTGAAAATGTTTACTAGTTGATCAACATTTACTTTATCTTAAAGCCACAGCCAGTCATTGTCACTTTCTTTAAACGTCATTGTATTTTTAGGGTATTTCCCTGTTTCAGACATAAAAACATTTATTAATTGTACATACCATATATATGTTCTGTATTGCATATCATTATGTTCACATATTTTATTGAATTAGAAATACTTGTCACATCCTTACATTACATAATATTCTCCTGAATTCAAGTTAGGTAGATGACCGAGCCTTGAATAAAGGTTTTCCTTTTTTGCACTCTCTTTATTGCATATGATATGACTAGGCTCTCAATTTAAGTTACCTGTTATGAACAATTTTGTCCAAATCCCCCCCCCCCCACCTATGGATCCCCACTGTCCCACCCCCACCTGTAATTCCCCACATATCCCCAGAATTGTAGAAGTTGGTAAAAGAAATAAAGGAAAAACAACAACAAAAATCCCTTTTCTCTAGCATTACTATTTATTTATTTGTTTATTTCTGGTTAAGCATCTCACTAGCTGGCCAGAAAAAGTCTCTTGAAACAAGCTATCTGTAAAAGATTTGCTGCCATATATGTTAATTTATCGGTTGAAACTAAAAGCTTTAAATACTTTATTCCCACTGATATAGCTTTTAAATGGTAGCTAATTTTGAATGCCAAAATCCTCCCATTTAAGGGTATGTATAGAGGTATTTTTGCATTTTTTAGATACTGGTTAAATATAGAGAAGTATAAAAGAAATGAAAAACTATAAAAATTGAACATATAGGATATTCAGGTTTGCAGAATTAATGATAATTACTTAGTTATACAGTTATTTCTTAGTAAAAATGAGATGATTCTCTTTTATACGTATTATCCATTTTCCTAAAATTATAGGGACCAAGAGAACAAAATCTGATAAAATTTCAAGATTTCTGAGTAAGATTACTGAATATCTTAGAAAACTTAAATTGAAATTAGGGTTGAATTAATTAAACTTGTATAATTTCAAAGTCTTTTTTTAATGAATTCCAGAGTACACTGCTGCTGGTATGACTGGTGTGGAAACCATAATTATGTACTTAAAGTTTCTTCATGCTTGTAATAACCATTGAAGTGTTAACAATTAAGCCATTACTTGATACACTCGACTCCAATTTTGGTCAGAGGTGTACTTGTACATACTGTTAAAATTGTGAGAGGAAAGTCAGGATCTTTACACAGTATGTTTATTATGTATGTGTGTGTGTGTGTGTGTGTGTGTGTGTGTGTGTGTGTGTGTGTGTGTGTGTGTGTGTGTGTGTGTGTGTGTGTGTTTGTGTGTTTGTGTGTGTGTTTGTGTGTGTGGGTGTGTGTGTATGTGTGTGTGTGTGTGTGTGTGTGTGTGTGTGTGTGTGTGTGTGTGTGTGTGTGTGTGTGTGTGTGTGTGTATCTATACACAATATATAAAAATTCATACCTTCTGTCAGAGTCACAATGCACCGCCAGAGAAGTGGATCAGGCTTCCCTTCGATGTCATCTTTTAGCGGACAGCCAAACAAGAGAATGAGGGTGCAAGAACCAGTAAAGTGAGTAATTTCCGATACTGTTTATTATCTTGATTTTTTTTTTTCTTAATGTTTAT
Source organism: Penaeus vannamei (assembly GCF_042767895.1). NCBI lineage: Eukaryota > Metazoa > Arthropoda > Malacostraca > Decapoda > Penaeidae > Penaeus > Penaeus vannamei. The sequence goes on along the minus strand of NC_091563.1, from coordinate 41,795,857 downwards.
TGATTAGCTTATAGCTAATCCAAGATGTTTGTGTCCTGAATTACTTCTTAATAGATTAACAAGTCTCATGAGTGACAAAATGATTACCTGTTCCTCTTTTGCAGACAAGATGTTGTGGACGACTTTATGGATGACGATGAGTGGGGAGAACTTGATGAGGAGGCCATGGACGAGTGCATGGTCTTAGCCACTCAGATGTGCTCACAGATGCCCCAGAATAACAACGAGGTAACAAAACAAGACGTTGGGAGTAACTTCAGCTCCACGGTCGGCAATGCAGCTCACGGTGAGAACAGCCGGGAGCAGTTTCCTGGGTCTTACAAGAACAACTTCAACGACAGCGGGTTCTCCAGTGTGAGAAGCAGCGCCCTTAACCAATCCCGAGTCTTACAGAACACTACCAAGTTGGGCCGAGGTGTTGCCGGGCAGTCAAATAATGTGTCACGAAGTAATTCATACAGCCACAGATTCAATGACTTTTCCATCCCAGAAACAACAGTGCAAAAGAGCAATAGTTTTTCTCTTTCAAAGACAGTTCACAGCACAGGTAAAGTGTACAACTCTATACCCATTAAAGGGTCGAGTTCCAGCAGCTCCCACGGAAACATGCATCCAACAACTTCAGGAACATCTACGCTAAGTGATGGCAGTAATCAAAATCAGCTCAAGAAAATGCAGGATGAGAAGGCCAAACTTGAAGAAGATGTCTTGTTGAAGCAAGGGGAGGTGAGTAACATTACTAAATTAGATTTTTTGGCTCTATAATGTAAATCATGACAAGAGATGCATATCTCACTGATGCATATATTTTTTAAAATTTCAGATTTCCTTGTTAAGGCTGGAACTAAAGAGGAAGGAAGCAGCGTTGGAGGCAGAAAGGCTTGACCGCTGCACTGCACTGGAAGCTGCAGAAAAGAGAGGCAGAGAGAAGGTAAGATGTGAATAGAAATTGCCAAGAAAATGTTATTGTTACAGATGTTTCTGGTTGCCAAGATATATTTTTCAATGCTTTTCTTTTGGTTCTTAGGTGGCCAATGCTGCTGCTGAAGCCGAGGCCAAAACAAAGGAGTCCTTGAGGTCTGTTGAGAGACTGCAGGGAGAATTGCATT
>NC_091563.1:41782248-41789748 GCF_042767895.1 Penaeus vannamei | reverse complement strand
ATAGTTGAGTGAGCGTGAAAATATAGATAATATCTTTCGGGACATAGTGAATTTTTACAGAGAGTTTGTGACCAGTATGACAATTTACTTGAATTTACTGTATCCGACCTGTCCTTCAGGATGCCTCCAGCTCAAGGTGCAGCCCCTGTGGAGTGGTATGAAAGGAGTGTGGTGCCTGCTCTGTCTGTGTTAGAGTCCCTCATTGCTCCTCATGGAACTGGCAATGAGCAGCGAGCCCTACAAGCTGCTTGTGCCCATTTGTCACCCTTGTGTATTAAGGTAAATTGAGAAGAAAGATAGAGGATTCAGAATGTTATTTTTATGACACAGATTGCTTTAGTGTGTAGTGTGTATGAAATGCACATTACACTTAGCTTGGCGTAAAGTATGTACAAGCTGGAAGCAATTTGAATAAATTATGTTTAGATTGGTATACACTTTCTAAATCATATTTTCATATGTATTTAATTTTACGAACCAAATGTATTTTTTCTCTTGTTTTATAAAATCTTTACAAGGGTTAACCATGCTCAGTAGAAACTATGACTACCCTTGATGATTAGAGTATTGATAGAATTGACTTGTATCATAGAATAGACTTACGAAGATTTAGATTTTGAATTGAAATCGTGAATGAGTAGCAAAGTGGTAAATGGGGGGAAGGGCAGAGTGTATACAAGTGCTCCTACACTAATTAATTATTAGAGTACATTCCAAAAATGGAAATCTTGGTCTATACAGTTTCTGAGCTCTGCCAGCTTGGATTGGGCTGTAGTGGGGTCTGTGATTGGTCAGTCCAATGTTACAAACTGGGTCAGTCTGGAGGGAACAAGTGGAAGGAACTGGGGCTATCCTTGGCTCATGACCTTCCTTACTCTTGTCCTGACTGGTAGTATGTCTGCCATCCATTGTTCATTCTCCTTCATATTTTTCTCATACTTAGGCCTGATAAAATGCCCTACATATATGCAGGAGAATAATGCCCCCTTTTTTTGCTTAGGAAATCGTGGTTAACAACAGAGTTCGGCAACAAGTCCTTCAAACTCTAGAGAAAATAGCCAAATTTACATCAACAAACATTGAAGCAGAGATGTAAGTACAGAAGTGATTGTATTCATTGCTATACAGAAATGGATATTCTGTGTTAGTGGGTGTGCGGAGTCTTATTCAGTATATTCTAATAGTTCTTTAAATGAGAAAAAGGAAAGAGTATGAATGAGAATGGATATCTTCACAATACAAGAGATGTATTTGACCGGTTTCGATTCTACCTTCGTCAGAAATGTAGAATCGAAACCGGTCAAATACATCTTTTGTATTGTGAAGATATCCGTTGTCGTTCATAACCTTCTCTACATTTGTCAACATGAATACAGTTCAAATGAGAAAAAGTCATTTGTGTCATTCTTTTTCTTTCACATTATATCCCTTTACAATTGCAGCTGCCAGCAGTTGGTGGCCTCTCTCGATGAGTGCTGCGGCAAAGTTGATGATTGGGGTGATGTCCTTGCGATGCTCAGATGCCTCCGAGCCCTTGGATCTCAGACTGCATTCACAAGTTTACTTTGCACCAAAACAGGTATTATATGCTGCATGCTGCCTAGCTTACTGTATTAATATCAATACATATACAACTCACCAGGCTTGACCTCAAAAGGGTTTTAATTGTGTTATAAGTTCTTAATAACCTTCAGGGAACTTTTGAGATCATAGAGTAATATATAGTATAATTGCCTGTGAAAAAAGGGTAGAATCTGGCTACCTTTACTCTCCAGATAGAATATATAGGCTTAGCAAAAAGGAAAATAGACTAGAGTGTGGTCATATGCTGGTGGAATCCTGGCATTAATTGCAGGTCTTTGTTACATTGTTTTTATGTTTTGTTCTTCTTTCCTTTTTTCTTTTGATTATTATTTTTTCAATACTTATGTAATTACCTTCTTACTGTCTCTTAGATGTTCCTTATTTATTAGCATTTGTACAGAATCTATATTTCCACTTATAATCCTCACAACTATGCATCATTAGCTCTCCATAGAAAAGGTATTTATGTAACAAATCATCTTACGAATTTTGGATCATTAGCTTTATTGGTATTTGTGTAGCTTGTGTTATATCTAGTGCTGTGGAGAAATGGTACGGAATGTTATTAATGGTTGATCAGTGTGGATTGGGACAAATGTAGAAAAAGGTATGCATAAGAGTCAATATTTTCAGGGAGCAATAGATGTATTTGATGTGTTTTGACAATATCTTCATCAGAAATGTATCTGGGATTACATAATGGGCTGAAGATCGGCCTAAAGTCCATGACCTGTCGCATGTTTCCTGCGTAATTGTTGCCACAAACCTTGATAATTTGAAGCTGCCCAATGCAGTGTTTACATTCTCCTCCATTGTGATGTATGCAGCTTCTATTATTTTTCTTTTCTGTTCATTCAATCCTGTGTGAATCGCTTTTGATTGCTTTCATTCTGGTAAATGTTCATCTTCATCAAACCATGGTGTTGGAAGTTCAATCATGACAGATGTCAACTAGATGTCTGCTCATCTAGGTGCTGAAACCTTGTCCTGCATCACCATAATAAGCTGTATTGCGTCTCTTGCAGGGTATACAATATATGGTTATTTATTTGTGGTTTTCTATCCCATACCAAGTAAATTTTCACTGGATAAAATGGTGCATTTCTGTTGTGTTGCCAAAATCACTTGCTAATCACTGTGGTAGTTTGGAAAATTTTTGATAAAGGTGCAAGGGGTGGAATTTTTTCTTGTTATTATGCTTACTGAATCCCAGATTTAGTTTAATTAGTGTGGGTTTAGTAATGAAATACATCTCTTGCTGTGAAGATATTATTACTGGTATAGGAAGAGTTGTGAGAATGTACCAATGAAAACCAATTTGTCCCAGTTCATGTATATATTTTTCTTCTTATTATAAATCAGTTAATTAATTCTGATGTCCATATGCTGCTGGTAATCATAAATTAGATATTAGGTATTTAAACAGGTATTGTACATGATCAATATGATATACATTATTGATATTCATTCGTTCTTAATCTTCCCCTACAGAGTCATGCCTTATAGGCAAGGTATGCATGCTGATTAATAAGTACTCTGGTGATAGGACTGTTACAGTAAGCCACATGTTAAGCTGGTTGGCTGTATTAGTAACAGCTCCTCCGCCTTGGCTCTCTTCCACTTGTTACTGCCCCTCCAAGCTGCTTACCTGCCTCCTCAAGCAAGCTCACCTGATCCTTGATTTCACAAAACCAGAGAAAAGTAAGTGGACATGATCCATTGAGAAATGTTGTAAATTCTAGTTGTTTCAGTTGTTGTTTGATTTTTTGTTTGTGATGACATTTGTTATGTGATTAAAGTTAGTAAAAGGTTTCTTAATATTGTAGGGAGTCGGAGGATTTTTTGTTATTGAATGATCTGGTAAAGTTGCTTGCAGAATGATGGGTTGGCATTGTTTCCAAGTATTTAATTTCTTTTTAGTTGGTATGTAAGTGTTATGCAAAACCACTTGAATACTAACTTGAAGTAATGTCTAACTGCAGGATATGAGAAAGCAAAAGTGTTCAACTTGCTGAAGACGTTTGTCCGAGTGTTGCACTGTTGGTCGACGGCAGACCCTGACTGGTGGGTGAAAGTAGCTTCTGTGCCAGAATACACTGCTGTTATGGGTACTGTCGTTGCTAATGCAAATGACCTACAGATTGACAGACAAACAGGTATTTACTCTTTACTTGTGTCTACTCTTTATATCATGGTTATTATTTTGTACTTGTATGTAGTGGTTATATACTACCATCATCATTTTTTGTGAACTTGTTCTTGCTACGTGTATTTTATGTTTAGGTGATTTTTATATTGTTTTTTTCATTTTCAGTGCGTTAACAAAGGTTTTGTTTAATCAATTTTAAAATTATTTTCAGTTGATCTTCTGTGTGACTTGTATGAATTTGATGAAGCAATTTTTGATGGTTGTTGAGGGCACAGGTAAGAAAAATGAAAATGATCTCCACACCATTCTAGAACTCCAGGCAAGAGAAACTAAATCCATTGAGAAATCCAGTGGTCTTAAAGGTGGTGGTGTAGGGAACAAACATAAATGTAAATAAAAATGATCTGTAGTCAGTTAAAAGACACATAATAGAAATGTGATAGAAATATGTCTTTTCTGTATATTTTTTCTCTCTTTTTTTCTTTTTCTTTTTAATGGCATTCTTATTTATTTCTTACTGGTAAAAAAATTATTTCTGCATGGCTCATCAGTTTACGTAGAGAATACAAAAGATATTTTCCGAGCATGTACAGATTTCTATGAAATTTTATATTAGGGTTTGACTTGATTATTTTATGCAGTTTTAGCAAGATGATTTCACAGTTAACAAACAGTAATTAAGCTCATAAATATTAAGCAATATCAGTTTTATCAAAGGAGATGAGACAAGTAATATCTTACCTTTGATAAACTATATATTCATTTACTTTAAGTGGCACTTCAGTTATATATTATTTTGATCTTAGTCTAGATGTAGTGATTACCAGTTGATAATTACGGTCACAAAGGCTTAGTTTTATTTTTGACACGCTCTTTTATAAATTTTGTTTTGAAGTTATGAGAGTAAAAAATCAAAAAAAAAAAAAAGAAAAAAGAAAAGAAAAAAGGTCTTTAGTGAATCAAATGAACTTTAAGAGAGCTATTTATAGTCTACTGCATCATTTTTACTATGCAATTTTTATATTTGCTTTTGTTTTATTTATTTATTTATGTACTTTTTTTTTTCTTTTTAGGAAATTGCCCTATGGTAAACTGCATAGGAAGTCAATGTACAAAATGTTGTTCCTGTGGAATTTTATGTAAAATTTGATATGCTTGGTTTAAATTCTGAGAACGTATCTATTGTAGATGAATAAGCGTTTATGCTTTCTTTCCTTTCCAAAGACTCCAGAAAAACCTGTTATGTATTAATTTACTTCAAAGAGAAATATTTTTTCACTTGTGTGTGTGTGTGTATATATATATATATATGTATAATTTTAATAAAAAGATCTAAAAAAGTCAAATACATTAGTATATTCTTTTAAACTCATTATTCCTTATTTAAGTTGATGGCTCCTTAAGTACTAAGTCACCAGTGAGCCAAATACAACTACTTCCTATCACCTATTTACCAATTTCCTCGAATTTTGGAAACTTTTTCTAGGATCTTATATTGCTGGTAGTAATGTCAATAACGTGATAATTATTACAGTGTCTATGATAATAATAAAACATCAATATTGAAACCATTAGTAAAAAAGAGATTTTTCCACAAACTCAAGGAGTGTAGAGACATTTTATAGATCAGTACTACAGTAAACGCTTCGTTTTCCCGGTGACCTGGGATTAAATATGTGAATGTATGATACTTTTCCTGGTATAAGTTTTAATAAATGCATAGAAAGTATAAGTTGTAATTAGTGAATGTCAATCTGCTACTTTCATCCCATAATATGTCTTTATCTATTTATAGACTGTGTTAATGACTGGAAACACAGACATTTTTGGAAAGAGTCAGTGCTTTATAATGCACATTTAGTCAACTGTATTTTCCTAATTCACAAACTTATCCTTCTTACTTTTAATGAATGATCTTTAATCTTTATTATAGATGTAAATACATGTACCTCTTGCCACAAAATTCTCTCTCTCTCTCTCTCTCTCTCTCTCTCTCTCTCTCTCTCTCTCTCTCTCTCTCTCTCTCTCTCTCTCTCTCTCTCTCTCTCTCTCTCTCTCTCTCTCTCTCATATCTGTCTGTCTCAAGGATATTATAAACTTCAAAGAAATGACACTTTATTAAAAGCAATGAACAATTAAATACATGAATATGAAATAAATATTGTACATGATACGAGACAAAAATGACTTACATGGCATGGTATTTACAATGATTTAACTGCACTGAAATAAATAATTCACGTAACCCTTGCAGCAACCATTGGACTTGGTATTAACACTTCTTCAAAATGTCAACAAATTTTTTTTTTATTATGTTAGTTTAGTAAAAAAAAAAAACCCTCACAGACTGACATACTAAACCTACTTAAGTACAGATACAAAATACTCTCAGAGCTACTCTGCCACATTTAATGCTTCATGTAGACTACTGCTGAGAAAATAAATATTTTTCTTCCATTCACATAAAAAGTACATGCACATTCAGTCCCAAGGGCATTAATTTTGTGTTGGTATGAAAATAAAATTCATAGCTTATTGTAATTGACTGCAATCATGGGGAAAATATGACTAGATTTCATGACCAGACAACTGCCGTGTTCATGTACAGTATTCAAATTATAAGCTAAGGAATTACTGCCTGACACACTTGTCTCTAAATCCTTCCTGAAACTCATGGATATCATAAGATCTAATACTTCCCTCTGCTAGCTGTACATTGTCCACATACTGCACTTACTTTCCTTGCTACTTCATTGTAAAACTATCATCTCCATGTATTAAAGACACTTTCAGATAATAGAAAGTTAATCTCTCCCTATTCCTTACATGAGACTCCTCATTTTCAATAATCACAGGCAGAGGGAACACCACTGAAAGCTTGCAATACTCAGTTTTGACCTTGAGAATTGTAACATCAATTAGAACTGCATAGTTACGCATGCCAACCCTCTTGACATGCTTATGCAAGAGCTGGTTTAAACTCACTTCATAAAAAAAAATGTTAGAGATCTTTACGGAGGCTCCTACACAGTATGTCTAGATTTCATACTGAAAAAAGGTTTTTTAACAGTAAGCTTGTAAATGACATGAGTATGAATAAAATGAAAGAGCTGCTTAGTAATTTCAGTAAAGAAAGAAAACTTGTACGAGTTCAGGTCCCCTTAACAATCCAAAAGACATTGCTATCTGAAATTCAGTCAAGTGCAGTCTCGGACTTGTGTGTAAAGAGCCTAGGAAAGTAAATCTGAATTGAGATGAAAAAATATTAATAAGAAACACAAGAATATAGTATTGCATAACATAAGCAAGAATATTCTATGAGTTCAGGTCCCCTTAACAATCCAAAAGACATTACTATCTGAAATTCAGAGTCAAGTGCAGTCTCGGACTTGTATGTAAAGAGCCTAAGAAAATAAATTTGAATTGAAATGAAAAAATATTGGTAAGAAACACAAAAATATAGTATTATGTAACATATGCAAGAATATTTTATCTCAACGTTAGTTTACATATGAAAATAATAAGAGATCAGTATTAATAATAGACTAGAGTTTTCTCTTTTTTTTTTTCTTTTACAAATAGAAATTAGTAAAGCCTAAACTGGCTTTCCATTACAAATACTCAGACATTTTGGACTGACAGAATGGAGCATATAAATTATTAAGCTGATTCTTAAGCACTTACATGAAATATCACAAATGAAAATGCCATGAGAAAATAATTTTTTTACAACACTAAAAAAAGTGTTTTATCTAAAGCAATCCGTC
>NC_091563.1:41777248-41779748 GCF_042767895.1 Penaeus vannamei | reverse complement strand
CATCCGAATCATCGTCATCGTCATCGTCGTCGTCATCATCGTCGTCGTCCTCCACGACCTCCTCCTCGGGCTCGCTCTTCACCACGTCCAGGCTCGAGTGCTCGGACTCCGACGCGTTGAGGCCCAGCGCCGTGCCAGAGGAGTCCGCCCCGTCGGTGGCCCCGTCCTGCTGCTCGGCCTTCTGCACCGGGTACTTGAGGCATTCGTGCGTGCTCACGTAGATCTTCCTCTTGAACACGCGGCCGCACCAGTTGCACGGGAACCTCCTGGCGCCCTTGCTGTGGAACGTCTTGAGGTGGCTCTTCAGCGTGCCCTTCGTGCAGAACTTCTTCAGGCATTCATGGCACTCGTAGTTCTTGATGCCTAAGTGCATGTCGATGTGGCGTCTGAGGTGGGCTTTGCGGTAGAAGCGGCTGCTGCAGTGGTCGCAGTGGTACCTCCGCTCCTCGTCGCCGCCGTGCAGGACGATGTGCTTGGCCAGGCACGAGCGACTTCGGAAGCTTCGGTCGCAGTGGGAGCAGGTGTAGGGCTTCTCTCCGGTGTGGATCCTCTCGTGCATCGTCATGTTATACTTCTGGAGGAACTTCATGCCGCAGAACTTGCAGGCGAATTGCTTTTCCCCGGTGTGGATCTTCTCGTGCTGTCTGAGACCCCCTGTAGTTTTGAAGCTCAGGTGACACTTGTCGCACTTGAAGGGCCTCTCGCTCCGGTGGGTGGCCATGTGGGCTGCGAGGGTCCCGGACTCCCCGAAACACCTCCCACACTGCTCGCACGAAAAGGGCTTCTCGCCCGTGTGGATCCGCACGTGCTTTCTCATGGTGGATTTATCAGAGAAGGCTTTGCTGCAGTAAGTACACTTATATGGCTTTTTTCCTAGATGAATATTCATATGTATCTGGAGAGAGTACCTGGCGGTAAACGAGGTGCCACATTCACTGCAAGTGTATGGCTTCTCGCCCGTGTGCGTCCGCATGTGGTACTTCAAGTGCTCTTTGCGTCTGAATGTTTTGCCGCATATTTCGCACGGCTCCGTCCGACGATCCTCGTGTATGTCTCTGTGCTTTTTAAAGTTTCCGGGAAGACTAAATCTCTTTCCACAAATCTTACACTGATAAGGCTTCTCCCCAGTGTGAGTGCGCATGTGCCGTTTCAAACCCGTCTTGTCACCGAAACTTCTTTGGCAAAAGTAACAGATGATGAGTCCATCCTTCTGGTGATCATCGAAATGCTTGGCGAGTGCTTGAATGTCGGGGCTCTCGACGTGGCAATAAAAACACTTTAAACTCTTAATTGTAAAACTACCTGAGCCTTCGGGAGTTGTCGATAAATTGGAGTTCACCCGGGTATGAGTGCGCATGTGTCTCTTTAAACTATTCCTATCGGCGAAACTCTTCTGGCAGACATAGCAAATGATGATGCCATCCTTCTGGTGATCCTCAAAGTGCTGGGCAAGCGCCTGGACGTCCGAGCTCTCGACCTGACAATAAGCGCACTTCAAACTCTTGATCACGAAACTACCCGAGCCTTCTGAAGACCCTGTACTCGAAGATTCAACGCTCGAGTCTTTGGTGTTGTTGACGCCTTTTTTCTGGCATTTTCTCCCTCGTTTGGTGGTCGCGGTGCCGTTCCTCTTGGGCCTGGCCGAGGAGGGCTTCGGGGGAGAGACAGCGGGACCCGTCGACGCCTGTTCCTGAATCTGGAGGGCCTCGTGCCTCGGGCTGCCCAGCAGAATCTTGATCTTGAAAGGGCTTATGATGTTGACGCTGGGCATCTGGTGGTCGGTGCCGCCCTCCTTGCTGGGGGAGTCGTCGTTGGAAGGCGCGTGCTCGCCCTCGTCGATCTGCAGCGGACCAAGAGAGTCGTCAGAGCCGTGGGTATCGATGTCGACCTCGTCCCCGGTGTGGGTTTCTTCCTTGATGAGCCCGGCGAAGAGTCCATTATTCCAGATCTCACTGTTGTCTTCTCCAGGCTTCTCTCCTCCTTTGCTGCAGTCAGGGAGGACCATCTTCGAGTCCGAGAGCTTGCTGATTTCTTTGCTGAAGTCGTCAATTGTCATGTCATTATTGCTGCCCATATCCAGGGGTTCTTCCTTGATGCTGACGTCGCCGAAAATGTCCTTGATTGAGGGGCAGCGGTTGGTGCAAACTCCGGCCAGGGAGTTACTTCCAGCCGAGGCCTCGACTTTGACCTCGACGTTCTCTTCCTTCTTCTCCACGTCCATCATGCGAGCGAAACTCCTGACGGTGCTCGAGCTCGTCGACTCCGACATCTGGCTTCTCATTTCCCTGGTGACCATTGTCCGAGTATCACAGGCACGAATATCGGGCTTCTCGTCAATATCCTCTAAGATTGTCTCGAGTTTCGTCTTCAAAACGTCCGAAGAAGTGACGCCGTCCTTGGTGAGGTTGAGGGCGTCGTCGTCCAGAACGATGTACTCGACGCCCCCCGAGAGCGTACTCATGATGGTGGGCAGTGAGTCGCACTCCTCCTCGACCAGCAG
>NC_091563.1:41761732-41764248 GCF_042767895.1 Penaeus vannamei | reverse complement strand
ATATATATATATATATATATATATATATATATATATATGTATATATATATATATATATATATATATATGTATATATAGATATATATACACATACACATATATACATATATATATATATATATATATATATATATATATATATATATATACATACACATCTCTATATAGTATATATGCATATATATATATGTATATATATATATATATATATATATATATATATATATATATATATATACACACATATATATAAACGCCCACACACCTATATATAGTATATATGCAATATATATATATATATATATATATATATATATATATATATATATATATATATGTACAGTTCCGAGCACATGACACAACGTCGGAGCCTCCACACACAGGTGGTGGGTCGTTTCTGTTTGACAGGTTCCCTTCGCCTTTCAGACCTCAGCTCGACACTGGAGAGTTTCCACTAATCAATTTGTTATATTTCTATAATTGAGAAATATCCCAACAGTCAAAGTAGTAATTTCAAGCGAAAATATAGATATGTTTGACTTTCTAAGCCAAAGCTTTTATTGCATATTCCGTAAGACTAAAAAAAAAAGACATCATACTTCTAAAATTCAGAGTTTCTCCCCTTCTTAAATACTAAACTAGTCTTTTAAGCCATAGTTGCTTGTTTAGTAATCTTAAGCGACTTTTACTTGGTTGTTAATGGCATTCCTTCTCTCTCTATATTTAGCACAAGAAAAGAGAGGGAGAGAGAGAGAGAGAGAGAGAGAGAGAGAGAGAGAGAGAGAGAGAGAGAGAGAGAGAGAGAGAGAGAGAGAGAGAGAGAGAGAGAATGAGAGATAGAGAGAGAAAGAAATATAAAAAGTAATGGATACATGAGATTTGATGCTTTTAAGTGTAACATCTCTTTAAAACATGAATATCGACCTGCAATATGCCCGATAAACATTCTTCCTGAACACTATCTATTGACGACCTCACTGAAATTCCTGACCTAATGTTCTCAGCAAATCTTAATATCTAAGAGATCCCTCCAAGTGACCCGAGTGTTCAGTCCGGACCTTATAAAGCGTCAGCGTAAATAACCCACCAAACGACTGGGTCAATTACCATTCATAGATTCCACAAGGAAGCCGCCCGGAGATATATATGCCTGCATTATCTATGCGTGAAAATATGTATGTATATATCTAAATATATAAACACACACACATAGTGTGTGTGTGCATGAATCTAAATACACACAAACACACACATATACATAAACACACACCACACACACACACACCACACACACACACGAACACACACACACACATATATGTATATATATATATATATATATATATATATATATATATATATATATATGTGTGTGTGTGTGTGTGTGTGTGTGTGTGTGTGTGTGTGTGTGTGTATGTATATATATATAAATATATACGTATATATATGTATACACACACACACACACATACACACACACACACACACACACACACACACACACACACACACACACACATATATATATATATATATATATATATATATATATATATATATATATATATATATACATATACACATATTCTTGATAAACAGACATACACAAGCAGCGACACTGACCTGTCCGCCGCCACGACCGGCTCTCCAAAAGTGCAAGTCATTGAACGTTGGACGCACGTGCTCTTGGCCGATCCCGCCGGCTGGGCACTTACCAGTCCTCCCGCGCCGGTGCCAAGGGAGGAGTGCCAAGAGATAGGGTACGTTTGTCTGGGTAACCGGAAAAAAAGTGTGACGAACTGGGAGACACCAAAATGTATCGTAGACGCTGATTTCTGTATCTTCAACTGTGCTGCTCGTAGAATACTTCCTCAACAATACTACAGACACGCACATGAATACGCACACATGTACGCGCACTAACAAGCACACACACACACACACACACACACATTGACCATTCAGTAGCCCAGTAGCCTTTAAGGGACCCACCACTATCCTCTCCCACACGAAGAAATCGCTTCCCAGCCTATTATCATTCAACGAAATCAATTTTATCACTGATGCTAACACCCATGCAATGCCCCCCATCCTCACCCCACCCCCCACCCCACACCCTACCCCCCACACATACAAAATCAGTTAACAAATTACCAAAAACAAAAGCTCCAAAAGCCCGATGAAACACGATCCCGCACCGCAAGTTAACACGGGCAAAACAAGCTGATGTTAACGTACCATGTAACTCGGGCTGCAAATAGCCTCAAGTCGGTATCTGAAATCACTGCTTGGCGAGCGAGCGGAATACTCTAGGTACAAGTGGCAATCCTGGGGCATTCTCTGAGGTAACGGTGCTCTCGTTGTGCAACACGCTTTTCTTTCATATAGATTCATAACAATGTAAATCTTAATAATATATATAATAACAATGTAAATCCTATATCGATACGAAATAACTTTGTATAACGTAGTAACGAAGTAAGGACGCGATGTTAAAATGGCGTTTGTAAACAGCT
>NC_091563.1:41749232-41756732 GCF_042767895.1 Penaeus vannamei | reverse complement strand
AGGAGGAGTAGGAGGAGGAGGAGGAAGAGGAGGAGAAGGGAGGAAGGGAGGAGGAAGAGGAGGAGGAGGGAGGAAGAGGAGGAGGAGGGAGGGAGGGAGGAAGGGAGGAAGGGAGGAGAAAGGGAGGAGGAGGAGGAGAAGAGAAAACAGCAGAAACAGAATTACGAGAAAAATGGAATCGTAGTAATGAAAATGATGAAAATATAGTAACAGTGAATGCAATACAAAGTGAAGTAACAACAATAACAATTATAACAAACCTAACAACAGTCCATCATTAATAATAATAAAATGATAACGATGATGATGGTAATAACAATGATAATGATGACAACAACAAAAAAAATAATAATAGTGGTAACGATAATGATAATAAAAACAACAAAATTACTATTACTACTAATAATAAAGTTGACAGACATAACAATATTCAAACAGTAACAATAACATAATAATGATAATAATTATGATATCGATAATAACAGTGATAATCATAATGAAAAGAAGAAGAAAAAGAAGAAGAAGAAGAAGAAGAAGAAGAAGAAGAAGAAGAAGAAGAAGAAGAAGAAGAAGAAGGAGAAGAAGAAGAAGAAGAAGAAGAAGAAGAAGAAGAAGAAGAAGAAAAAGAAAAAGAAAAGAAGAAGAAGAAGAAGAAGAAGAACAACAACAACAACGACAATAATAATAACAATAATAATAATAACTAATATGAAACGGAATAAGAAAAACGGTAAGAAAGACAAAAAGGAAAAAAAAACATGAATAACCAGACAAACGATTACCAAGAAAAAGAGGAAAATAATAAGAAAGACAAGAAAACAATTAGAAGAAAGTGAAAAGACAATGACGAAAATAAAGAAAAGGAGAATAAGACAAAATAAGAAGAATGATGAGAAAAAGAAAAAAAATCATCATCATCATTATTGTTATAATCATAATGAAGATCCTAATAAAAGATCATAATAACAATAAACTAATAATGATAACAACAACAATAATAATAATAAAACGAAAATAAATAAATAAAGAAATAAAGAAGAAAAAGCGAGCACACCTGTTATTGTGCTTGGCAACGCTCAGGTCACGTGACTCGAAGGCTAAACGTGTGACATTTTTTGGCGTCTTCTGTACGCGCCATAAATGTTAATCCATTATTAAAGTTTAATCTAGATCTCCAGTGAACATGCGCAATGGCAGTAATCAGTATCAGCTTTTAATGCACCTTTTGACCTGCTGGATTTACTTTGGCTCATATTTAAACCTGCACATGCGCGGGAGAGGCAAGTTTTTCCCGCCAATCACGTGCTGTTACGTCACGAATACGTCATGAACTTCACAGGAGCCATCGATTGCCATTTAGAGTTATTTTCGACAATAACACCGGTGGTCTTAGAATTTTCATACTAAATTTTTATACTGGAAATGAAACTGTATATATTGACACAACGGATCAAATATTCTGATAAAGGAAATAACTTACGCTAATGAATATAAAAAAAAAAAAAAAAACCACAAGGCATCTTTGAAGTTCAGAGGCTGCGGGCAAGGAAGTCGTATTTCCAGGTCAAGGTCACAAAAGTTGACCTTTTAAATAAGATATTAGCCAGTGTTTTAAATAATAATTACGTTTTTTTTCTTTTTTTCTTTTTTTTTAGCTAGTTTACTACACTATTTGCAAGTAGACTCTCCTATGGACATGGCAAGAAATAATAGGAATTTTAAGCGACAGTCCATTAACAAAATATTATGAACAAATCATATCTGAAACTGAAATTCCTCAAGAAATCTGTTCAGAAAAAAGAGGTATGAACTTTCGTACTTTGATATGATGCTAGGATTATTTTTCAATTTTCAGAACATTAGGAAGCATAAAGAACTGATTAATCGAAGTTAATAATAAGTTTTTAATGGGAAGGGAAACGTTCATATTATTAGTTACAGAACACTTTAAACAATTAGCTGACAAATTAGGACAGAGAGCGAAAAAAATATATTTTGAAATCTGAGGGATGTCTAAAATAGGTTCTTAAAAAAAAGAATATTTTGAAATCTGAGGGATGTCTAAAATAGGTTCTTAAAAAAAATAAAACATAAATATCTCACAAAAGAACGTATTTCACGGGCAAAATTTCTCTTCTCTCCGACATGCTCACGTGTTAACGGCGGTGACAGAATAAGCAGTACGACAGTTTCTACCGAACATTACTGTCGCGCCGCTGTCGCACGTCTGGCAGCGGAGATTGCCGTCTTCGGTACGGACACAGTAGGTTAAGATTAAACTAAAAACGGTATTAAGAGTTAAGGTCGCAACAGAAGACGCCATTTGCAATCATTTACGGGCACGGTATTGGTCTGTGCGCATTGTTCTTTTGAGGTTGGTCTGTCTTCCTCATTTTCTCCGAGGAGAAAATAGGAAATATGCTCCTTAGAAAATGTAGTGGTTTTACATGGTTACTCTTTGAGAAAATACAGCGGTTGATTATCCGTTTGGCTCTAGGAAAATACAGCTGTTGTTTATGCGTTTGGCTCTAGGAAAATACAGCTGTTGTTTATCCGTTTGGCTCTAGGAAAATACAGCAGTTTATCCGTTTGGCTCTAGGAAAATACAGCAGTTTATCCGTTTGGCTCTAGGAAAATACAGCAGTTGTTTATACATTTGGCTCTAGGAAAATACAGCTGTTGTTTATCTGTTTGGCTCTAGGAAAATACAGCTGTTGTTTATCCGTTTTGCTCTAGGAAAATACAGCTGTTGTTTATCTGTTTGGCTCTAGGAAAATACAGCTGTTGTTTATCTGTTTGGCTCTAGGAAAATACAGCTGTTGTTTATCCGTTTGGCTCTAGGAAAATGCAGCAGTTGTTTATCCGTTTGGCTCTAGGAAAATACAGCTGTTGTTTATGCGTTTGGCTCTAGGAAAATACAGCTGTTGTTTATCCGTTTGGCTCTAGGAAAATGCAGCAGTTGTTTATCCGTTTGGCTCTAGGAAAATACAGCAGTTGTTTATCCGTTTGGCTCTAGGAAAATACAGCAGTTTATCCGTTTGGCTCTAGGAAAATACAGCAGTTTATCCGTTTGGCTCTAGGAAAATACAGCAGTTGTTTATACGTTTGGCTCTAGGGAAATACAGCTGTTGTTTATGCGTTTGGCTTTAGGAAAATACAGCAGTTGTTTATCCGTTTGGCTCTAGGAAAATACAGCAGTTGTTTATCCGTTTGACTCTAGGGAAATACAGCAGTTGTTTATCCGTTTGGCTTTAGGAAAATACAGCAGTTGTTTATACATTTGGCTCTAGGAAAATACAGCTGTTGTTTATCCGTTTGGCTCTAGGAAAATACATCAGTTTATCTGTTTGGCTCTAGGAAAATACAGCAGTTTATACATTTGACTCTAGGAAAATACAGCAGTTTATCTGTTTGGCTCTAGGAAAATACAGCAGTTGTTTATCAGTTTGGCTCTAGGAAAATACAGCAGCTGTTTATCCGTTTGGCTCTAGGAAAATACAGCTGTTGTTTATCTGTCTGGCTCTAGGAAAATACAGCAGTTTATCTGTTTGGCTCTAGGAAAATACAGCAGTTGTTTATCCGTTTGGCTCTAGGAAAATACAGCAGCTGTTTATCCGTTTGGCTCTAGGAAAATACAGCAGTTGTTTATCCGTTTGGCTCTAGGAAAATACAGCTGTTGTTTATCCGTTTGGCTCTAGGAAAATACATCAGTTTATCTGTTTGGCTCTAGGAAAATACAGCAGTTTATACATTTGACTCTAGGAAAATACAGCAGTTTATCCGTTTGGCTCTAGGAAAATACAGCAGTTGTTTATACGTTTGGCTCTAGGGAAATACAGCTGTTCCATTGCCTCTTACGAAAATACAGCAGTTTATCCGTTTGGCTCTAGGAAAATACAGCGGTTGGTTATCCGTTTGGCTCTAGGAAAATACAGCGGTTCTATTGCCTCTTCAGAAAATACATTGGTTGATTGATCCGTTTGACTGAGAAAATACAACGGCACCATTTACTCTTAGTAAATACAGCAATTTATCATCACACATTCCGCTCTGAAAAAACTACTGCGGTTTTGTTGACTCGTAGAAAATCACAGCGATTTATCGAACCGTTTTGCTCGATAAAATACAGCTGTATCATTTCCACTTAGAAGTTACACCGGTTTCTTGATCCATCTGCCTCTTGAGAAAATACAGCAGTTCCATTGACTCTATATAAATACAGCGGTTTATCAATTCACTACAGCTTAGAAAATAAAGCAATTTATTGATCCGTTTGGCTCTGAGAAAATACAGCTTGTCATTTCACTGTAGCTAAAGAAAATACAGTGATTAATTAATAACCCCAAAAGCCCAGTTAAAAATATTGGCCTCGTTCCACTGTCATGTAGAAGATGTATAAATATATAATTCGTTTTAGAAAATATTTTACTTGATAATTTCAATGATCTTAAGAAAATTGTGCTCTGGTTTCACTCCCAATTGTTTGTGAGGAAGCGATGTTTATGTTCCATTAAAATTGTGAAAAATATCGGTGTTTATTCTTCCTCTTTGCAAATATCGCGGTTTGTTGTTCCAGTAAAACCTAGAAAATACAGAGGTTTATTGTACCATGATGATCACTATGATAATGATTAAAATGCAAAAAAAGAAATACATTTTTCTTCTTAGAAAATATAGCGGTTAAATGTTTTCCTTACAAAATACAGTTATTTATTCCTCCATTGTCCTTAAGAAAATCTTTGGTTCTATTGCCGTTTACAAAATACTTTTTAAAATTTATTTCATCCTTAACTTGATAAATAACACAAACAAACAAACAAAAACACTTGCGACTGATTGTTGTATCATCTGGCCCAGAAAATGTGTATAAAATACTTAAAAAATATATATTTCATCCTCAACTTGATAAATAACAACAAAAACAAACAAACAAAAACACTTGCGACTGATTGCTCTATCATCTGGCCCAGAAAATGTGTATAAAATACTTAAAAAATATATATTTCATTCTCAACTTGATAAACAACAACAAAAACAAACAAACAAAAACACTTACGACTGATTGCTCTATCATCTGCCCCAGAAAATGTGTATATCCGAATGAGTGAAAGCAATTGCAAACGGAAGCATTATAATCGTTTATCTAGGAAGTACAAAAATCGCGAATTCCTTTTGCAAAGAGTAGAATGACGTTTTGTCTCGACCTCCTTTTCTGTGGCTGGCGGAGGAGTGAACTTCCTTATTTTAATATATTTTAGGCTTAGTTTTCAATTTTGAGAACATTAGGCGGCATTAAGAATTGATTAATAACAGGTGTGAACTTCCTTATTTTAATATATTCTAGGCTTAGTTTTCAATTTGGAGAACATTAGGAAGCATTGAGAATTGATCAATAATAGGTGTGAACTTTCTTACTTTAATATATTCTTGGCTTAGTTTTCAAGAGAGGGAGAGAGAGAGGGAGGGAGGGAGAGAGGGAGAGAGAGAGGGAGAGAGAGAGAGAGAGAGAGAGAGAGAGAGAGAGAGAGAGACAGAGACAGAAAGAGAGAGAGAGAGAAAGAGAGAGAGAGGGGGTATGGAGGGATGGAGGGAGAGAGAGAGAGAGTGAGAGAGAGAAAGAGAGAGAGAGAGAGAGAGAGAGAGAGAGAGAGAGAGAGAGAGAGAGAGAGAGAGAGAGAGAGAGAGAGAGAGAGACAGAGACAGAAAGAGAAAGATACAAAGACAGAGACGATAGCAAGATCTCGAAACCGTGTTTAGAAAACCCTTCTCTGATTTCTAGCGTTACCACTGTACTTTGGTTTGGTGGTTTCGTATGGAATGTAGAGGGATAACACGGAAAAAATCTGTTCTTGGAAGTCAGATTTACTTTTGATGGATTATAGGGAATGTTCTGATTATTGGGGTTACGGTGGGGTAAAAAAAATCGTGAATAAGAATGGATATTTTCACAGCGCAAGCTATTTCGTGAAATTTCGATGGCAACAGCAGCACAATAAAATAATCATTATCACTATCATCATCGTCACCATCATCATCCTTATCATCATCTTCACCATCATCATCATCCTTATCATCTTCACCATCATCGTCACCACCATCATCATCCTTATCATCATCGTCACCACCACCATCACCATCATCATCACCACCACCACCACCATCATCATCAACAACAACATCAGAATAAAGGGAACCGACACTAGTGACCTGAGCCATATCGCAACGGTCTCTCCACACTGCCTTTCAATAACCTACCGTCAGCGAAAAAGAACCGAGGTCACGTCCTCTGTCAGCACAGAACCGAAACCGAGGTCAGCAAGTCCGTCTGCCCAGATCACTGCCATGGCATCGTCTGCATCGTCAACATAGACTGGTCCCCTTTCTCAAAAGACATTCTATCGAAACATGTACATGACTTGTCTTTTGGGAAATATCCTTTCTCTCTCTCCATGAAATACACTTTTCTATAATCCACTTGATGATTATTAGGAGGGTGTGGGTGATGTGTAGTATAGTGATTTATAATTGTTATGGCGAAGGGTTATTTATAGGTGGTGTTCCCGGCAACGGTCAAGTGATTCCCGTCTTTGCTCTTCGCTCTCTCCCCTTTCTCTTTGTATATATTTCATCCCCTTTCATCGCTCTTCCTTTTATTCCATCTCTTTCGCTCTCTTGCTCTTTGCTTTAATATTCTCTTCTTTTGCATCACTCACTTTTACTTTAAGTTGATTAGTATTCCTTATTTATTGCCTTTTCCTTGTATTTCTAATCGTTGTTTTTCGTTCACTCGTCTTTCATTATCGTACCTCTCTTTTTTTTCTTTCTTTCACTTTCATCACCCTCTTCCTTCTTCCTTTCCTTCGTCTTTCAACTTATCACGCTTTTCTTCTTCTTTATTTTTCATCCATCATCTTTTTCTCTCTGTTCATATATATTTTTTTTCACCTTGGTTCTTCCTCAAATCTTCCATAAATCATGAAAACAAACAAACAAACAAAAAAAAACATTTGTATTTGCTTAGAGATTTATATTTATATTGTTTATATTTGTTAACATATATTTATATTTGTTTAGAGAATATACGTGCGTAATAGGAATATTTGAAGATGGTTATAATGACGATTTAAGATGAAAAGGATGATGATGATTTTAGTCACTATAATAATGGTGAAAATGGTAATTATGATGATGAATGATGAAATGAAAGTGATGATAATGATGGTGATTGTAGTAATTACAATGATGATGAAATTATTGATGATGAAAAAGATAATGATGGTGATGATGATGGTGAAAATAATGATTATGATGATGAATGGTGAAAGTGAAAGTGGTGAAAATGATAACAGTGAGTATAATGATGATAATAGATTACAATGATGATACTGATGAAAAAGATAATGATGGCAATGATGATAATGATGGTGAAAATGATGATAATAATTGCAAAAGTGATCAAGATGATAAACATAATTGCTAACCATGCCAAATATATGACGT
>NC_091563.1:41731732-41741732 GCF_042767895.1 Penaeus vannamei | reverse complement strand
GAATGGAATGGTCTACTTCCTAAACTACTGAATAATCTACTAATCAGTTTCATATGGGTCTATAGCCTTTACTCTCAAGTTCAGTTATATCTAACATTACAAAAATAAAACATTTACAAAATAACATCATTTTTAAACCCATCGCAAATAATTCCAGCTCCCCTTTTGTGAGGTCAACTGCCTGCATCACAAACCTAATTACTTCACTTTACAAATAAAGGACAAAACATAACCCAAATATCATCTCTTCCTTGTCCAGTGTTTAAAAAGATGACGAACCTGGTCATCATGCGGAGGCAGTCCTGCCCCATAGTCTGGAGCCTCACCCTGCGAGTCGTCTCTGGCCATGAAGGCACTGAGTCGCTCCTGGGTCAGGAAGGCCTGCACTGGGTCCATGTCTGCACACACTGGTGTGATGGCGTCCATCTATGGTAGGGTGAGAATGGGGTCTTATGCCTTGGACGACCTGCATTCACTTTCAGTCAGCTTAAGGTCTACAGAGTAATGTCCGTCTCCTCACTCAGGCAAGCCTGCACGATCTTCACTACCCATGCACAGATGTAGTTGTAAGATATTTTCATATTAGGATTTTTGCAGATTTAACTGTATTATCCTTAATACAGGATAGTTGGTTCGTAAACATGCAGAGAGAAAAATCCTAATTCTGTCATGTGAGCTTTGCCTGGTGGATTATTGCATCAGTGGTCCTTGTTCTGGATGACAATCTTGTAACAGTGCAGACTCTGAAGCTTTCACAGCAGGGGAATCATGCAGTCCCCTTACAACTGCTATAGTGGAAACTACATATATACTTGTACCACTAAAGGATAAGTATGATGTCATATCAGTCATATCAGGTGTGGAGAAGGAAGTTTCCATATACAATACATCTAAAATGATGATGAAGTTCACACTAACACAAAAGATGCTGTTAAGCATCTGAATATTTAGTGACGTGCACTCAAAGAAAACAGGGTAGCAAAAAGTTGCTATAAAAGTATCAAGGATATAAAAGAGCAACAATTCAAAAGGAAAAGAGCCACTTTCCAAAAATATAATATAAATGAAACAAAAACAAGAACTTCAAATCTGAGACAAACACACAATTGACAAACATACAATCACACTAACAAATAAAACTTAGGACATACAATCCACTGCTTCTTGGTGTGGGAAAATTCTTTCTTGTGAGATGTAAAACAAAAGAAAAAGATTGGAACAAAACTACAGAACCTACTAACAACTCAAATACCTACAAGAACGTGTGATAACTACCAAAAAACAAAAATGCAAAATAAAAGTACAGCCATAAGTACAAAAAATTAAACTACTACTCATATCATCAATACAATTGTGCTAGGAAATCACAATGTCTACTATCTACTTGGCAGATAATTTGCCCCACAAGTGCTCAGCCACCAAGGAGCCAATTAGTAAGCAACTTGGCGATTTCCCTTTCCTTGAGTTATTAGTTATTCCCTTTTCCTTGAGCTATTAATATCAATGTTACTATTGTTGTTGACGTTACAATCATTATAATGATATTATCAATATCAATTGCAATAAAAATATATGAAAATCAAGGAAGAGGGTAAATTGTTGAGCTAGGAAGGACTAGTAATTGACTCCTTGGTAATCAAGCACCTATGGAGACATTCAACGGATACGGCACTAGGTTAAAACTAATGCAAAACTAAATCAAAATATTAGGAAAGAAAGGAGGATGAAAAGCATGCACTTGAGCCCTGAAGAAGACAGATAAATAAAGAAAAATCCTCAAATAGTTGGCACCATTTTCAAACATTTATTATGCCAAGCAGTGAGGATTGCAGGATAATTCATCATATCTTTCACTGATCTTTAAAATATTAGCACAAAGATTAAAGTTGGTGGTGAGAACACCATGGAAAGTACAACAAAGGATTTTTCAATATCAGTGTCACTTTTTACTTCAAAAAAATATTTTTGAGATTCATATTCACATTTATAATTGCTATAATATTACCATTATTTTCAGAGTCATTATCATATTATAAGGATGGCATGTATGTATATGCCATGCCTACTGTGAGTTTAATTTATTAATGATCTTTACACATAGATGGTCCCACAAGTACTCTGTCCCCAGAGTCAATTACGAGAATCATAAATCTTACCTATTTATCTTTTTCCTTGATTTTCATGAATATATAAATATTTTTTTTATCTTATATTGCTGTCTGTACTGTTAATAACATTAGAACAATAACAATGTATATGACAATAATACCAGCAGCATATTAATAGCATTAGTATTTTTTCTAAAAACTCAAGGAAAGGTACAATCATGTGGTCATGAGGTCTACTAATTGACTCCTTGGTGACTGAATATTTGTGGTCCATCTATGTGTAGACATTTCACAAAACAATACTACAGTTAACTCTACAACTTCCCATAGGCTTTGGGTTAAACCACTGTCCACTGTAGTTTTGTTTTCTCATTTTTGTTTACAGACAAATGGCTTCACAGGCACTTAGTCCTCAATAAGTCAGTTACTAGGCCTACCTGACTTGACCTACATATCTCATTTCTAAGCAATTGACCCTGGTGACTGAGTACTTATGGAGCCACCTATGTGTTGGAAAAAAATACTAAAATCATCACTGACATGGGATATATACATGCTCTCCTGGCATTGGCACATCGAAGCTGTGGCCACAATCTTTTACTTTTATCATCATTAAATTTATGGTACAGTCTAGATGTCCTATCACCAATGCTGCATCATAATACTATCTGCAATTATCATTTTATCATGATTTTTTTCATAATCAGAATTAGTTTTATTTTTCTTATTGCTTTAATAATCAGCAATTACTGTTATCATATAAATACCACTGCAATCACTAAAGCTATGTTTACTAATACAAAATGCGCTCTGGATACAAACCTCATCTTTACTATCATCTATCTCATTCTCATCTTTTCCCTTTTCATCTTCTTCCACTATACGTTCAGGTAGAGAGGGTCTTTCCAAAATTTCCGAGTATGAGCCAGTCATTGTCTGCATCTGGCAAAAGCAGGGAAAACAATAATGTTCCACAATAGCAAGTTATTATTTTGTTGTATTATATTCATTCATTAATGTTTTATTACAGGAGCACCTAATATTTATTTGGTAATCTTGAAGATGCAATAACCTTCTTAGAGTGTGAAACTATGCTGGCAACTCTGCATTTTGCACAGCAGCAAAAATGTACACCAAAAAATGTACACATACTGCACATGCATTTTAATTTTTCTTGTGACTATAATTTGAAAAGTCCTAAATGTACAAAAAAGCAAAGCTGCAAGCAAGGAGTAAACTGACTTTACATCCAAGTGAATAAAAATAGGAACATGCAAAGAGAGAGTTAACTCAAACAAATCAGATTGCTAATAGTATTACCTATGACTAAGCTTAATCTACTTGGAGGTAATCAAACTGCAGGAGAATTTGAGATATACAAAAATACTCTTCCAACCCCCAGATTTCTGTAAAAAATAGCCCCATCGCTCGTACCTTCTCGTCGTCGAGGTCCATGGACACGACCCCCGCCCGACCTACAGCCCACACTTGTCTTGTGGGAGGAACTTCAGCCTGTGGGGTCTGGTCACTGTCTTTCCCCTCGTCCTGGCCTCCTCCTGCACTAATAGTCGACGCCCCCGACCCGTCCGCCGAGCCATCACTAGCATCCAGACTAGCATGCAGGACTTCAGCTTCCACCAGACTCCCGTCGGTGTAGAGGAAAGGGTTGGTCGAGATCCTCTTCCTTTCGAGTTCCTCCCCCATTGCGTCTGAGCCTCAGTGTTTACATCGACGGCGCGTTCGAGTGCGAGTGAAGAGGGGCGCGTTCGAGCAAAGTGAAAAATCTGACACTATGGAATTTCAATGGTCTTTAGAATAGGATTGGTATATTACACTACATATAAGAGGGATGCACGCACGCGCGCGCAAACCTACACAAAACACATACATAAATATAATACATAAATAAACAAATGAATAAATAATATACAAGCATATATATACATTAATATCAATTTCCTCCTCCTCCTCCTCCTCCTCTTTCATTCTTCCTTTTCCATTTCTTAGAAGACACGAGCTGAGCAGATTAAAGAAAGTTCCAGAAACTCATGCATGACCTTGCTAAAAGCGGTTACAGATCATATAAGAAAATATTCCACCACCAGAACAAGATCCCCAAGTAAAGAGGAGTTACAGAGGATGTGCTAGGAAATAGGGCTAGGGTTGGTAACATCACCTCTCTCTCTCTCTCTCTGTATCTATCTATCTATCTATTTATCTATTTATCTATCTAATGATAATTTTAGAAATAATAATGACAATAGTAATAATTATAATGACAATGATAATGATGTTATTATTATTTCTAGGAGAGGGAAGAGAGAATAGAAAGGGAGGAGGAGAGGATGGGGAGGAGAGGGGAGGCAGGAGGGATTTGCCCAGAAAATTACTGTGGTCGAACCAGCCCCAATGCAGCCAATAATGACACGGGAGATCATTTATCATTCCATCAGAACAGAATAAAAAAAAAACAGTACAATATTTGTTACAGATAATTTATAATAATTCCATCAACTTCATAAAAAGAACAATACCCCTCCCCGTAAAAAAAAAGGGTTGCAGATTATTCCACCACTTCAGAAACTGAACAAGACCCCCCCCCCCCAGTAAAAAAAAAAAAAGATTGTTACAAATGGAAACTAAACCACTTGTTGAGGGACGAAAATCACCTTTGGTCCCAGGCCCCACTTGCGCGGGTATGTATCTCTCTCCATGATCAGCCTTTCGAAACGGAAAAAAAACCTTTTTTCGCTTTTTAATGGTAATTATGAGGATTTTAACATTAATTCAGGTAATTATTATGATTTTCATAATTCCTTTATTATTGACAATAATGATAATTATGATAAGGACAATGATAATGACAATAATAATGATAATAATAATTATGATTTTATCATTATTATTATTATTGTCATTATCATTGTCTCTTGATTTTGGCCACAGCGCCGTGATCACAGGAGGACATGGTGGAGGTGGTCATGAGGACAAGAACTGTAAAATAAAATCGTGAAACCAAAAAAGATGTGTAATGTATGGCATTGCAACAACAATACATCGGTGGCTAAACGATTTCTACTTACTAAGATAAGCAAACAAAGCAGAATTGAACAAACACACAAACAACAAACAAACATAAAAAAAACGTCATTGAAGAGTAAAAAAGAAAGAAAGAAAATACCGGACACTTGCAAAAACATCTGTAATAACATTTCTGAGCCGCCGGGGAATGCCCAAGCCATGACACCCGGGATGAGCGGTTCTCGTGGAGTCCGATCAGCAGTGTTTATGCCGCTCGCTCGCTCCTGCTCTTTCTTTCTCTCCTCTTTCCTTCCCTTTCCTCTCTCTCTCTCTTTCTCTTTCTTTCTCTCTCTCTCTCTCTCCTCGTCTCGGAATCTCTCTCTCTCTCTCTTTCTCTCTTTCTCCTCGTGTCTGAATCTCTCTCTCTCTCTCTCTCTTTCTCCTCGTCTCGGAATCTCTCTCTCTCTCTTTCTCTCTTTCTCCTCGTCTCGGAATCTCTCTCTCTCTCTTTCTCTCTTTCTCCTCGTCTCGGAATCTCTCTCTCTCTCTTTCTCTCTTTCTCCTCGTCTCGGAATCTCTCTCTCTCTCTCTTTCTCTCTTTCTCCTCGTCTCGGAATCTCTCTCTCTCTCTTTCTCTCTTTCTCCTCGTGTCTGAATATCTCTCTCTCTCTCTTTCTCTCTTTCTCCTCGTCTCGGAATCTCTCTCTCTCTCTTTCTCTCTTTCTCCTCGTCTCGGAATCTCTCTCTCTCTCTTTCTCTCTTTCTCCTCGTGTCTGAATATCTCTCTCTCTCTCTTTCTCTCTTTCTCCTCGTCTCGGAATCTCTCTCTCTCTCTTTCTCTCTTTCTCCTCGTGTCTGAATCTCTCTCTCTCTCTCTCTCTCTCTCTCTCTCTCTCTCTCTCTCTCTCTCTCTCTCTCTCTCTCTCTCTCTCTCTCTCTCTTTCTCCTCGTCTCGGAATCTCTCTCTCTCTCTTTCTCTCTTTCTCCTCGTGTCTGAATCTCTCTCTCTCTCTCTCTCTCTTTCTCCTCGTCTCGGAATCTCTCTCTCTCTCTCTCTCTCTCTCTCTCTCTCTCTCTCTCTCTCTCTCTCTCTCTCTCTCTCTCTCTCTCTCTCTCTCTCTCTCTCTCTCTCTCTCTCTCTCTCTCTCTCTCCCTCCCTCCCTCCCTCCCTCCCTCCCTCCCTCCCTCCCTCCCTCCCTCCCTCCCTCCCTCTCTCTCTCTCTCTCTGCTCTATGGCGCTGGTGAAGCCGCAGGACCCGTTTCGTGAAATATTGAGTTCGGGGAAGTTTCGCGCCGTAATTCGTGCTGGAAAATTAGTCTTTGAAAACTTATGATTGGGGGTTTGTGATTTTAATGCATCTCCCACGTTTTTTTAGACATATTTACGTCCGTGTGTGTGTGTGTGAGTTTAAGTGTTATAGGCGTAAGCGTTTTTTACGTAAATATATTTAAGTACATCATTTTACTCTGTGGCATTACATCTCTTTCTGTATACGTATTAAACCAAAATAATACATGTGATAAATACTTCAGTATCGTCATATATTAAGCAACTAAGACTAAACCAAATAATAATAATAACAATAATAACACGTGGTGCTTACTACAATCTC
This sequence comes from Penaeus vannamei, assembly GCF_042767895.1. Lineage (NCBI taxonomy): Eukaryota > Metazoa > Arthropoda > Malacostraca > Decapoda > Penaeidae > Penaeus > Penaeus vannamei. The sequence goes on along the minus strand of NC_091563.1, from coordinate 41,734,990 downwards.
CTCATACAGCTCCTCAATCCCATTTATACAAAATTTAAATTTATATTATCTTATACTGCTAATACATCTGATATATTGTAATAAGTATAAGGTATGATAACATACAATTTCCCTTTACAAATAAACAATAAATTCAATAAACAAATTATGAAAGAATGGACATTAAGGGAGTAGGTGGTGGGTGGAAAAAGGGTTATTCCTAGAAATAAAATAACACGTTCTTGTTTAGGGATTGACCCGGCGGTCTCTCTCCGGAAACTAAACCGGGAAGTAAGGAGAGAGGGAAGGAGGGAAGGAGAGAGGAAAGGAGGGAAGTAAGAAGAGAGGAAAGGAGGGAAGTAAGGAGAGAGGAAAGGAGGGAAGTAAGGAGAGAGGAAAGGAGGGAAGTAAGGAGAGAGGAAAGGAGGGAAGTAGGGAGAGAGGAAAGGAGGGAAGTAAGGAGAGAGGAAAGGAGAGAGGGAAGGAGGGAAGGAGAGAGGAAAGGAGGGAAGTAAGAAGAGAGGAAAGGAGGGAAGTAAGGAGAGAGGAAAGGAGGGAAGTAAGGAGAGAGGAAAGGAGGGAAGTAAGGAGAGAGGAAAGGAGGGAAGTAAGGAGAGAGGAAAGGAGAGAGGAAAGGAGGGAAGTAAGGAGAGATGAAAGGAGGGAAGTAAGGAGAGAGGGAAGGAGGGAAGTACGGAGAGAGGAAAGGAGGGAAGTAAGGAGAGAGGAAAGGAGGGAAGTAAGGAGAGAGGAAAGGAGGGAAGTAAGGAGAGAGGAAAGGAGAGGTGGTGGAGGGAGGGCGTGGTAGTGGGTAGGAGTGAGCGGTGGTGGGAGTGGGTGGTGGTGGGGGGAGTGCGTGGTGGTGGTTTGTATGGTGGAAATGTAGGGGGAGAGGGAAGAGGTGGAGAGGGTGGGTAGGAGTTGGTGTTGGGTAAGAGTGCGTGGAGGGTAGGAAAGGAAAGGGAGAATGAGAGCCAAAGGAAGGAAGAGTTAGGTAAGAGAGCAACAGTAAGGGAGGCTAAGGGAACGCGCTGTAAGGCAAGACGGAGACGAAAGGTAATCAAAGGAAAGGGTTGAGAGAATATATTAAACGTATGTGAGCTCCATCGGGGCGGCCACGGCGGTGACCCACCCGAAGAAAAGGTCGCACTGGAGGTGACACCTGATATATCTATCTATCTCTCTCGGTCGCTGTCTCTGTCTATTTATCTCTCCCTCTCTCTCTCTCTCTCTCTCTCTCTCTCTCTCTCTCTCTCTCTCTCTCTCTCTCTCTCTCTCTCTCTCTCTCTCTCTCTCTCTCTCTCTCTCTCTCTCTCTGTGAGTGAGCGAGTGTGTGTGTGTGAATGAGTGGGTGAATGAGTGAGTGTGTGTGTGTAAGTTCATATGTGTTTGTCTCTTTCCTCCCCTCTCCCTCTCCCTCCCTCCCTCTCTCTCTCTCTCTCTCTCTCTCTCTCTCTCTCTCTCTCTCTGTGAGTGAGCGAGTGTGTGTGTGTGAATGAGTGGGTGAATGAGTGAGTGTGTGTGTGTAAGTTCATATGTGTTTGTCTCTTTCCTCCCCTCTCCCTCTCCCTCCCTCCCTCCCTCTCTCTCTCTCTCTCTCTCTCTCTCTCTCTCTCTCTCTCTCTCTCTCTCTCTCTCTCTCTCTCTCTCTCTCTCTCTCTCTCTCTCTCTCTCTCTCTCTTGTGCCATTTCTAAAGTAAAATAACCTCTCCTTTAAGAATATTCGTAAATCAGCTGGACACATATTCGTGTGTTTTCGTGTCCCTGTTGCAAACTGTTCACACTATGAATTCCATATTTGAGTGTGTGTGTGTGTGTAGGCCTGCATGTGTATGGACAGCTATAAAGAATACACGTGTGTATATTAATCTTGCTTACATTGTTTTCATATATCAGCGTGTAGTTTTCGCACGTGCGACCCCCCCGCCCTCATTGGCCTCATTGTGGTCAGTGTGTTCCAGGGCCTGTCAGCTGAGCGAGGCGTTCCAGCCCTGCACTCAGCGGGATCCTCTCCTCGGGATTCGCCTTCAGGAATTCCAGGGCGATCATGCCCAGATGATCAGGAACTTCCATTTTCTTTGCGATCTGCGAGAGGAGGTGGCCGACCGAGTACAGGTCCTGCGCGGGGCTGCTGCGGTGCTCCTTAAACATTTCCGGGGCCACCCAGGGGGAGAGGCCACCCGATTTTTTTTCGAGTTTATAGCGGCGGCCTTCCTCATTGGCATTGCCGAAGTCTATGAGGTGGACTCGGCCGTTAGCGTCGAGGACTACGTTGTCCTCCTTGAGATCGAGGTGTATTATCCTCTTCTTGTGGATCTCTTAAACGCACTGGAGAATTTCAGTGGCAACGGAGAGGAGCTCTTCATCTTTATGCTCCTCCTTGAGATATTGATGGAGAGTCAACTCTCCCTCAAAGGTTATTAACTGAGCGAAGGGGCGAAGGCAAAGTCCGAGGGCTAAGGGGGCTCCGCCGGCACCGCGAAGTTCAAGAAGATAGTCTATCTCCATACAGACTTCCCTGGGACTTGTGTCGCCTCTCGGTCTCTTCAGCACAGCCTCGAGTCCTTGCCACTGGACCAAAGACGCCGTGCTGAAGGCCCCCTTCCCCAGCGGCTTCTCGCCCTTCTTCAGGGAATCTACTTCGGACGGCTTCATCATGGGAAAACCGTCCTTCTTAAGGGTTTATTCCAGACGGCAGCGCTTAGCGGCGTCGTCCCTCGCCTTCTGCACTCGCCGGGCTGCGGGAGTTATTACATTTTTGTTCCAAACGCCCGGGGCCTTCTTGGGCGGTCCTCCTCCTCCGGCGTGTCTTTTCCTACAGTTAGCCGCTTGCCGCCTTTCCTTGGCAGAGCTTTGTCTCATATCGGCTACTCTTTCGGTCGCCATTGATCTTCATTCGTTCCGATGCCCCTTCTCGCAGGGCGGCACAGAGGCCAAACCTTTCGTTGGGGCGTGCGCGCGCGTGTGTACGAGTGTTTGGATGATTGTGCAGGTTTGTGTGAATGAGTGTGCGTGTGTGTATGTATATATATGTGTTTGTGAATGACTGTGCGTGCGTGTATGCATATATATGTGTTTGTGAATGAGTGTGCGTGTGTGTATGCATATATATGTGTTTGTGAACGTGTGTGCGTGTGTGTATGCATATATATGTGTTTGTGAGTGCGAATGTGTGTGTGTAGGAGGATGTGTGAGTTGAGCGAGTGTGTGTGAGGGAATGGGTGAGCGAGTGAGGGAATGAGTGAGCGGGTGAGGGAATGAGGGAGCAGGTGAGTGTGT
>NC_091563.1:41726261-41731232 GCF_042767895.1 Penaeus vannamei | reverse complement strand
ATCGCCGTATTTCTCTGGCTGGGAGATCCACCCTTTGACCCCCCTCTCACTCCCCGTACAAACCCCAACTCCTTCCCAAAGACGGCATTGCCTATCCTACTTCATCAATTACAACACTGTGTATTTGAGATTTACCTTGTGGTTGAAGGGAAGGGTGGCTGGGAAGGGACGCACTTAGGTTACTGTAATTCACTGAAATTCACTGTGATCTTCATAATTACATTAATAGTTCGTTTTCACCGGGATTTTGGGAGAGAATTCGGAAACACAAGTAGTACTGTACTTGTAATTCACTATCGTCACAATTTCATTAATAATTCGGAAACACAAGTAGTACTGTACTTGTAATTCACTGTGATCGTCACAATTTCATAAAATAATTCGGAAACACAAGTAGTACTGTACTTGTAATTCACTATCGTCACAATTTCATTAATAATTCGGGAACACAAGTAGTACTGTACACAAACTTCACTTCCAAAACGAGCAATGAAAACTGTTACAACATCACGGTCAAATTTGCCGGTAGATGGCTGCGTATGCACAAACGCACAGTAAAGTGTTTATTTATTTATTTATCTTTTAATAAGCGTGCATAATAATTAATACATGACATGTTTCCGAAATTGTAATAGAATAAACACGAATTTCTGTATGATTCTATAGACATCAACATACAATAATCCATTAGAAGTAAAAAGCATTTCCAAGGCCCCCCCCCCCCCCACACACACACACATACAATCGAACAGCACCCACCGAACTTCACCCATTCTCTAGTTTACCGGAAAAAGCCTTTCGGACAAGTCGTCGACGTCGAACACCCAACAACAAAAGCCATGTCGCCTCGTCAGACCTGGCTTGGAGAGATCCCGCCCTTCTTGCCCTGAGAGCTGGCCCACGTTCGAACGACCTGGGCATAGTTAGGAATGGGGGGGGGGGGGGGATTTGGATTCGCTAGGCAAAGCGAGGAGTGTGTTCGGCTATGTTTCAATCTTATCGAGGATAGTGTCTGCATACTCCCCCCCCCCTCTCTCTCTCTTTGTCTCTGTCTCTGTCTCTCTCTCTCTCTCTCTCTCTCTCTCTCTCTCTCTCTCTCTCTCTCTCTCTCTCTCTCTCTCTCTCTCTCTCTCTCCCCCTCACACTCACGCACACATACACATTGTGGGTAATATTAGTGGGTATGAATGATATATCGTCTCAAATAGCGCCTCTTGAGCTATATACAATAATATAGAGTTTAAAGTTTATATGCTTTCGTATTAATAGGGCTACGGCTAAGAAGAGCGAGGTTCAGGTTTATCTTTCGTATGTGTACATTTTTATGCGATATGTCATGTAAGGCTTGTTACTGTTTTTCTTATGTCATTTATGCTTTAATCTTGGGCAATATTCAGGCCTCTAAAAGTGTTCCATGACGAATAATATACGGGGAAGTATCTCATGTTTTATTTACAGAATGTGTTCGAATGGTCAAAAGAATATTGTGAAAATTTATATTAGGTTTTACATACTCATTTTACTTACTATGTATATATAATTGAATATGCTGACGTAAACTTATTTGTCCTTTTGAATGTAGTTGATATCAATCAATAAATAGTGTCATCTTCAAAATATTTAAAGAAGTGTGACCTTCGAAACCATTGTCATGCTGATGTTTTCATAATGTCTACCAATTAGCGCGTGCTTTCGACAATGTACTTACAATAGCATGTAAAAATTAAAAACCTGTCGAGTATCTCTTATATATTACTGGCAGTGATATATTACAGCAACAACCCTTTAAATATCTTAGGTAGATGGTCTTTCTAATTCTAAAAAAAATGCATGTAAATAGTCTTTCTTATTCTTAAAAAAAAATGCATTTCATTCAATTTCCAGCAAGTTGTTGTGTCTGTAATGGCTGAACGAATGTAAGCTTTCCATACACAATGAAGTGAACAACAGAACAACACAAACAACATATATACGTTTCTTTAGCTGTGTAAAGACACAATGTACGAGATGTAAACGTCACCAAATCGTTTCATTTCACGTTTGAAAGGGAGGTGAGAGGAAGGTGACATCACAGACAGGGGAACCGCGAGCAAAATATTGGAAATACACCCGCCCAATCTCTCCCGTGCGGGGTAAAACAAGCTTATATCCCTTAGTGCCCACAACCCAAGGTGTATATATACTTACACAGATCTTGCCACAACCCACTATCTGGGCTTAATCGTTCAGGTAACGGTGAATAAAACGGCGGGGATTCAAAACGTTCAGCGATCACTGACCCAGGGTTGTTATGCCCCTTTGTGGACACGATTGGTTGCTATGGGCATCAAGGGTAGCCGAATTTCGACACGAGAAGTCCTTCATTAAACTCCACAACTTCGGAGGGGGAAAGGGTGGGGTGGGGTGGGGGTGGGGAGGAGTCCTGAGGGGAATGATTCGATCGTACGGGGCCCATTTTTAAAGCTAAGAAAATGTAGAAAATGTATATCCTAAAGCCAAGTTTCGGTCACGGAAGATCCGACGCCAGAGAGTGTCCGAGGGAATGAGTGATCCCCGTCCAAAAATTCCCTTCTCCCCATCGCCGTATTTCTCTGGCTGGGAGCTCCACCTTTTGACCCCAATCTCACTCCCCGTAGGAACCCCAACTCCTTCCCAAAGACCGCATTACCTATCCTACTTCATCAATCACGACACTGTGTATTTGAGATTTACCTTGTGGTTGAAGGGAAGGGTGGCTGGGAAGCGACGCACCTCGGTTACTGTAATTCACTGTAATTCACTGAACTTCACAATTACATTAATAGTTCGTTTTCACCGGGATTTTGGGAGAGAATTCGGAAACACAAGTAGTACTGTACTTGTAATTCACTATCGTCTCAATTTCATTAATAATTCGGAAACACAAGTAGTACTGTACTTGTAATTCACTGTGATCGTCTCAGTTTCATTAAGAATTCGGAAACACAAGTAGCACTGTACTTGTAATTCACTATCGTCTCAATTTCATTAATAATTCGGAAACACAAGTAGTACTGTACTTGTAATTCACTGTGATCGTCTCAGTTTCATTAAGAATTCGGAAACACAAGTAGCACTGTACTTGTAATTCACTATCGTCTCAATTTCATTAATAATTCGGAAACACAAGTAGTACTGTACTTGTAATTCACTGTGATCGTCTCAGTTTCATTAAGAATTCGGAAACACAAGTAGCACTGTACTTGTAATTCACTATCGTCTCAATTTCATTAATAATTCGGAAACACAAGTAGTACTGTACTTGTAATTCACTGTGATCGTCACAATTTCATTAAGAATTCGGAAACACAAGTAGTCAAGTAGTACTGTACACAAACTTCACTTCCAAAACGAGCAATGAAAACTGTTACAACAGCACGGTCAAATTTGCCGGTAGATGGCTGCGTATGCACAAACGCACAGTAAAGTGTTTATTTTATTTTCATTATTATTTTTTAAATAAGCGTGCATAATAATTAACACATGACATGTTTCCGAAATTGTACATAGAATAAACACGAATTTCTGTACGGTTCTATAGACATTAACATACAATAATCCATTAGAAGTAAAAAGCATTTTCAAGTAGTACTGTACTTGTAATTCACTATCGTCTCAATTTCATTAATAATTCGGAAACACAAGTAGCACTGTACACAAGCTTCACTTCCAAAACGAGCAATGAAAACTGTTACAACAGCACGGTCAAATCTGCCGGTAGATGGCTATGTATGCACAAACGCACAGTAAAGTGTTTATTTCATTTTCATTATTATTTTTTAAATAAGCGTGCATAATAATTAACACATGATATGTTTCCGAAACTGTACATAGAATAAACACGAATTTCTGTATGATTCTATAGACATTAACATATAATAATCCATTAGAAGTAAAAAGCATTTTCCAAGCCCCTCACCCCCCCCCCCCCCTCACACACAATCGAACAGCACCCACCGAACTTCGCCCATTCTCTAGTTTACCGGAAAAAGCCTGTCGGACAAGTCGTCGACGTCGAACACCCAACAACAAAAGCCATGTCGCCTCGTCAGATCTGGCTTGGAGAGATCTCGCCCTTCTTGCCCTGAGAGATGGCCCACGTTCAAACAAACTGGACATAGTTAGGAATTGGGGGTGGGGGGGGGGGGGGGAAGGGGGTGATTTGGATTCGCTAGGCAAAGCAAGGAGTGTCTGTTCGGCTATGTTTCAGTCCCATCTTATCGAGGCTAGTGTCTGCCCACTCCCCCACCCCTCTCTCTCTCTCTCTCTCTCTCTCTTTCTTTCTTTCTTTCTTTCTTTCTTTCTTTCTTTCTTTCTTTCTTTCTTTCTTTCTTTCTTTCTTTCTCTCTCTCTCTCTCTCTCTCTCTCTCTCTCTCTCTCTCTCTCTCTCTCTCACACACACACACACACACACACACATACACATTGTGGGTAATATTAGTGGGTATGAATAATGTATCGTCTCAAATAGCACCTCTTGAGCTATATACAATAATATAGAGTTTAAGGTTTATATGCTTTCGTATTAATAGGGCTACGGCTAAGAAGAGCGAGGTTCAGGTTTATCTTTCGTATGTGTACATTTTTATGCGATATGTCATGTAAGGGTTGTTACTGTTTTTCTTAATCATTTATGCTTTAATCTTGGGCAATATCCAGGCCTCCAAAAGTGTCCCATGACGAATAATATACGGGGAAGTGTCTCATGTTTTATTTACAGAATGTGTTCGAATGGTCAAAAGAATATTGTGAAAATTTATATTAGGTTTTACATACTCATTTTACTTACTATGTATATATAATTGAATATGCTGACGTAAACTTATATGTCCTTTTGAATGTAGTTGATATCAATCAATAAAGAGTGTCATTTTCAAAATATTTAAAGAAGTGTGACCTTCGAAACCATTGTCGATGGACGAATGAAGAAGTATGATGGGAGGCGCTTAGGCC
>NC_091563.1:41686261-41716261 GCF_042767895.1 Penaeus vannamei | reverse complement strand
TTACCGTGATTTCCTTTCTAAAATACTACTTCAATCATTTTATGTATAATCTGGAAACCAGAAAACGATACGTCTGCAAGATTTGCTTTGTATAAATGGTAAATCTCTAAGCTGAAAATGTCGATTTCATTATTCTTTACTTTTATGTTATGAACTATTCAGTTTTATATAATGAAATAAGTTCCATTTGCAATGATAGTGCAAGGACAATCAGAACAATAACCATCTTTCTCTAAAGTGACAAACTAAAAATATTATCCACAGGAATCAAAATAAAAATGAAAGAAATAACACCATTGATACCAATCAGACGTCCTTCATAGTAACATCAATGAGACAGAAAAGGAATGAAGTAAAACCTTACTCAGTTTACTCATAAAAAGGTTATTGAGAAATTGCACTAACAACCCTTCTCATAGCCTGCTTTCTCCGTCAGTGTGAGACGCAGGTCAACAAAGGTGATGGAATTGATTCTAATCAAATTAAAACAAAAGTGTTATATGTCTGTTTTTATTATCATTATTATTAAAGTGATACATGAAATAACTAGGGGATATCTTTTTATGACCAATACAATATAAACAAATAGTATTTGCATGGACAATATGTGTACACACAGACGCACGCACACACACACACACACACACATTTTATGTATATATACATACATATTTAATAATCTATTTATTAAACAGATTATATATTTATATGTATACCAATATATATATATATATATATATATATATATATATATATATATATATATATATATATATATATATATATATATATATATATATATATATATATATATATATATATACGTACACACACATATATAAACATATACACCTGTATATACATATAGATAGAAAGATAGATGTATATGAACATATATAGATGGAGAAAGAGAGAGAAGGAAGATAGCGTGAGAAAAAAAAAGGAAAAACGTGGACGACAGAGATAGATAAAGATCAAATGGTTTCCCTTTGCCTTTGTCTGTAATCAGATAGTTCAATGTTTTTAGGTGCGACTTAAATATCTCCTGTAATATCGAAATAAACTAAATATTTATACTTTACTTTCTATTTGCATCAATTTTTTATATAATTACCTTATAGTGAATATTAATGATATATTTTTCTATTCTAATCCCAATATTCATTCAATGTCCTCAGTCCTCAAAAATATTAGATTGGAATCGGCATATCGTTATGTGGCTTATCACGTCCCATCTGAAACTTATTTTTGGAAATATGTATATACATATATATATATATACATATTTATCAACTTAACATATATACATGAATATGGTTATAATATGTATATATTATATTCATTATGTATATATATATATATATATATATATATATATATTACTATATGTATATATTACTGATCTCAAAGATCAGATATATATATATATATATATATATATATATATATATATATATATATATATATATATATATATATATATATATATATATGTGTGTGTGTGTGTGTGTGTGTGTGTCTAAAATGGGTGAACTCGAATTATTTGCCCTTGTATGTAATAAGATATTTTTATTTATTTGGGTATCACATAATCATTTTGATATGTAAATAAACTAAATATTTATACTTTCCTTTGTAGTTACATAATTCTTAAATAACTACCTAATTATGAATATTACTGATATAATTTCTAATCTAATCACAATTACTATTCAATGTCCTCAGTCTTCATGAATATACAATCATAATTGACATTTTTGTTTAGAAATGTTCTTCGCCTTTTATTGTGACTTTATTTTTTCGAAATATATGTATATAATCTATATTGAAATATATTCATATACGTGTGTAAATTATATATGTGAACTCGATTTAAGAAGAGGTTATGTTTCTGTAATTTAGCGCAGGTAAATTCAAGATTGATTTTCTTTAGTATTACAAGAATTAATTAGAATTAACTATTATGCTCATAAATCAAAATAAGAATGAATGTAGTAACATCATTCATACCAATCTCACGTCCTTCATAGTAACAATAAGATACTTTCTTTCCATCATTTCTTACCTGGATACACAGAGAAGCAATGAAGTAAAACCTTACTCGATTTGCTCACAAAGAAATGACTGAGGAAGCCACAGACAAACCAGATCATACTCTGTTTTCTCCGTCGGCGTGAGACGCAGGCTAGCATAAGTGTGGGACCAGTGTTAAGATAATTTTGGATGCGAAGAGAGCGTTCCACTTTTTTAATAAAATGAAAAAAGGAAATGACTAGACATTTTTTTTATAACCAATTCAATGTAATTAAATGCTATTTGCATTGGGAATAGGTGTTCAATTATATATTTATGGATATGGAGACATTGATATATGTATATACATGCATATATATAGATATAGGTAGATAGATAGATAAATAGATATAGTTATGTACATAGTTACATATATAGCTAAGATAGTATGGTTTGTGTGTGTGTATGTGTGTTTATAGTGTATATATGTGTGTGCGTGTATATAATGTATATGTGTGTATGTATATATACACAAACACACATACACACACACACACACACACACACACAAACGCTTACACACATATGTGTGTACATATATATATATATATATATATATATATATATATATATATATATATATATAATATTCATGATATAATTTCCTTGCTATGATTATTACTGATATATTTTTCTCTTTTAATCATGATTTTTATTCATTTTTCTAATCAGACAGTGCTCAGTCTTTATAAAAAATGTATATATGTATTACTTTTGCCAATTCTTCTTTACTTTTTTTGCAAAAGAAATTTAGTCAAACTAGATAAACTCCTTTTAATTAAAGCGAAAATACAAAAGTAATTAAGAGTAGGGAAATTCATGGTCATTTACCGTGATTTCCTTTCTAAAATACTACTTCAATCATTTTATGTATAATCTGGAAACCAGAAAACGATACGTCTGCAAGATTTGCTTTGTATAAATGGCAAATCTCTTCCCTAAGCTGAAAATGTCGATTTTATTATTCTTTACTTTTATGTTATGAACTATTCAGTTTTATATAATGAAATAAGTTCCATTTGCAATGATAGTGCAAGGACAATCAGAACAATAACCATCTTTCTCTAAAGTGACAAACTAAAAATATTATCCACAGGAATCAAAATAAAAATGAAAGAAATAACACCATTGATACCAATCAGACGTCCTTCATAGTAACATCAATGAGACAGAAAAGGAATGAAGTAAAACCTTACTCAGTTTACTCATAAAAAGGTTATTGAGAAATTGCACTAACAACCCTTCTCATAGCCTGCTTTCTCCGTCAGTGTGAGACGCAGGTCAACAAAGGTGATGGAATTAATTCTAATCAAATTAAAACAAAAGTGTTATATGTCTGTTTTTTATATTATGATTAAAGTGATACATGATATGACTAGGCGATATTTTTATGACCAATACAATATAAACAAATAGTATTTGCATGGACAATATGTGTACACACACAGACGCACGCACACACACACACACACACACATTTTATGTATATATACATACATATATAATAATCTATTTATTAAATAGATTATATATTTATATGTATACCAATATATATATATATATATATATATATATATATATATATATATATATATATATATATACGTACACACACATATATATACATATATAAACATATACACCTGTATATACATATAGATAGAAAGATTGATGTATATGAACATATATAGATGGAGAAAGAGAGAGAAGGAAGATAGCGTGAGAAAAAAAAGGAAAAACGTGGACGACAGAGATAGATAAAGATCAAATGGTTTCCCTTTGCCTTTGTCTGTAATCAGATAGTTCAATGTTTTTAGGTGCGACTTAAATATCTCCTGTAATATCGAAATAAACTAAATATTTATACTTTAGTTTCTATTTGCATCAATTTTTTATATAATTACCTTATAGTGAATATTAATGATATATTTTTCTATTCTAATCCCAATATTCATTCTATGTCCTCAGTCCTCAAAAATATTAGATTGGAATCGGCTTATCGACATGCGGCTTATCACGGCCCATCTGAAACTTATTTTTGGAAATATGTATATACATATATATATACATATTTATCAACTTAACATATACATGTATATGGTTATAATATGTATATATTATATTCATTATGTATATATATATATATATATATATATATATATATATATATATATTACTATATGTATATATCACTGATCTCAAAGATCAGATATATATATATATATATATATATATATATATATATATATATATATATATATATATATATATATATATGTGTGTGTGTGTGTGTGTGTGTGTGTGTGTGAGTGTGTGTGTCTAAAATAGGTGAACTCGAATTATTTGCCCTTGTATGTAATAAGATATTTTTATTTATTTAGGTATCACATGATTATTTTGATATCTAAATAAACTAAATATTTATACTTTCCTTTGTAGTTACATAATTCTTAAATAACTACCTAATAATGAATATTACTGATATAATTTCTAATCTAATCACAATTACTATTCAATGTCCTCAGTCTTCATGAATATACAATCATAATTGACACTCGTTTAGAAATGTTCTTCGCCTTTCATTGTGACTTTATTTTTTTGAAATATATATAGATAATCTATATTGAAATATAATCATATACGTGTGTAAATTATATAAGTGAACTCGATTTAGGAAGAGGTTATGTTTCTGTAATTTAGCGCAGGTAAATTCAAGCTTAATTTTCTTTAGTGTTACAAGAATTAATTAGAACTAACTATTATGCTCATAAATCAAAATAAGGATAAATGTAGTAACATCATTCATACCAATCTCACGTCCTTCATAGTAACAATAAGATACTTTCTTTCCATCATTTCTTACCTGGATACACAGAGAAGCAATGAAGTAAAACCTTACTCGATTTGCTCACAAAGAAATGACTGAGGAAGCCACAGACAAACCAGATCATACTCTGTTTTCTCCGTCGGCGTGAGACGCAGGCTAGCATAAGTGTGGGACCAGTGTTAAGATAATTTTGGATGCGAAGAGAGCGTTCCACTTTTTTAATAAAATGAAAAAAGGAAATGACTAGACATTTTTTTATAACCAATTCAATGTAATTAAATGCTATTTGCATTGGGAATAAGTGTATAATTATATATTTATGGATATGGAGACATTGATATATGTATTTACATGCATATATATATAGATATAGGTAGATAGATAGATGAATAGATGTAGATATGTACATAGTTACATATATAGCTAAGATAGTTTGGTTTGTGTGTGTGTGTGTGTTTATAATGCACATATGGGCGTGCGTGCATATAATGTATGTGTGTATGTATATATATATACACAAACACACATACACACACACACACACACACACACACACACACACATATATATATATATATATATATATATATATATATATATATATATATATATATATATATATATAATATTCATGATATAATTTCCTTGCTATGATTATTACTGACATATTTTTCTCTTTTATCATGATTTTTATTCAATTTTCTTATCAGACAGTCCTCAGTCTTTATAAAAATGTATATATATATTACTTTTGCCAATTCTTGTTTACTTTTGGAAAAGAAATTTAGTCAAACTAGATAAACATCTTTTAATTAAAGCGAAAATACAAAAGTAGTTAAGAGTAGGGAAATTCATGGTTATTTACCGTGATTTCCTATCTAAAATACTACTTCAATCATTTTATGTATAATCTGGAAACCAGAAAACGATACGTCTGCAAGATTTGCTTTTTATAAATGGCAAATCTCTTCCCTAAGCTGAAAATGTCGATTTCATTATTCTTTACTTTTATGTTATGAACTATTCAGTTTTATGTAATGAAATAAATTCCATTTGCAATGATACTGCAAGGACAATCAGAACAATAACCATCTTTCTCTAAAGTGACAAACTAAAAATATTATCCACAGGAATCAAATTAAAAATGAAAGAATTAACACCATTGATACCAAGCAGACGTCCTTCATAATAACATCAATGAGACAGAAAAGGAATGAAGTAAAACCTTACTCAGTTTACTCATAAAAAGGTTATTGAGAAATTGCACTAACAACCCTTCTCATAGCCTGCTTTCTCCGTCAGTGTGAGACGCAGGTCAACAAAGGTGATGGAATTGATTTTAGGCAAATTAAAACAAAAGTGTTATATGTCTGTTTTTATTATCATTATTATTAAAGTGATACATGAAATAACTAGGGGATATCTTTTTATGACCAATACAATATAAACAAATAGTATTTGCATGGACAATATGTGTACACACAGACGCACGCACACACACACACACACACACACATTTTATGTATATATACATACATATTTAATAATCTATTTATTAAACAGATTATATATTTATATGTATACGAATATATATATATATATATATATATATATATATATATATATATATATATATATATATATATATACGTACACACACATATATAAACATATACACCTGTATGTACATATAGATAGAAAGATAGATGTATATGAACATATATAGATGGAGAAAGAGAGAGAAGGAAGATAGCGTGAGAAAAAAAAGGAAAAACGTGGACGACAGAGATAGATAAAGATCAAATGGTTTCCCTTTGCCTTTGTCTGTAATCAGATAGTTCAATGTTTTTAGGTGCGACTTAAATATCTCCTGTAATATCGAAATAAACTAAATATTTATACTTTACTTTCTATTTGCATCAATTTTTTATATAATTACCTTATAGTGAATATTAATGATATATTTTTCTATTCTAATCCCAATATTCATTCAATGTCCTCAGTCCTCAAAAATATTAGATTGGAATCGGCATATCGTTATGTGGCTTATCACGTCCCATCTGAAACTTATTTTTGGAAATATGTATATACATATATATATATATACATATTTATCAACTTAACATATATACATGAATATGGTTATAATATGTATATATTATATTCATTATGTATATATATATATATATGTATATATATATGTTACTATATGTATATATTACTGATCTCAAAGATCAGATATATATATATATATATATATATATATATATATATATATATATATATATATATATATATATGTGTGTGTGTGTGTGTGTGTGTGTGTGTGTGTGTGTGTGTGTGTGTGTCTAAAATGGGTGAACTCGAATTATTTGCCCTTGTATGTAATAAGATATTTTTATTTATTTGGGTATCACATAATCATTTTGATATGTAAATAAACTAAATATTTATACTTTCCTTTGTAGTTACATAATTCTTAAATAACTACCTAATTATGAATATTACTGATATAATTTCTAATCTAATCACAATTACTATTCAATGTCCTCAGTCTTCATGAATATACAATCATAATTGACATTTTTGTTTAGAAATGTTCTTCGCCTTTTATTGTGACTTTATTTTTTTGAAATATATGTATATAATCTATATTGAAATATATTCATATACGTGTGTAAATTATATATGTGAACTCGATTTAGGAAGAGGTTATGTTTCTGTAATTTAGCGTAGGTAAACTCAAGCTTAATTTTCTTTAGTGTTACAAGAATTAATTAGAATTAACTATTATGCTCATAAATTAAAATAAGAATGAATGTAGTAACACCATTCATACCAATCTCACGTCCTTCATAGTAACATCAATAAGATACTTTCTTTCCATCATTTCTTACCTGGATACACAGAGAAGCAATGAAGTAAAACCTTACTCGATTTGCTCACAAAGAAATGACTGAGGAAGCCACAGACAAACCAGATCATACTCTGTTTTCTCCGTCGGTGTGAGACGCAGGCTAGCATAAGTGTGGGACCAGTGTGAAGATAATTTTGGATGCGAAGAGAGCGTTTCACTTTTTTAATAAAATGAAAAAAGGAAATGACTAGACATTTTTTTTTATAACCAATTCAATGTAATTAAATGCTATTTGCATTGGGAATAGGTGTTCAATTATATATCTATGGATATGGAGACATTGATATATGTATTTACATGCATATATATAGATATAGGTAGATAGATAGATAAATAGATATAGGTAGATAGATAGATAAATAGATATAGTTATGTACATAGTTACATATATAGTTATGATAGTATGGTTTGTGTGTGTGTGTGTGTGTGTTTATAATGCATATATGTGTGTGCGTGTATATAATGTATATGTGTGTATGTATATATACACAAACACACATACACATACACACACACAAACGCTTACACACATATGTGTGTACACACACACACATATATATATATATATATATATATATATATATATATATATATATATATATATATATATATATATATATATATATATATATATAATATTCATGATATAATTTCCTTGCTATGATTATTACTGATATATTTTTCTCTTTTAATCATGATTTTTATTCATTTTTCTAATCAGACAGTGCTCAGTCTTTATAAAAATATATATGTATTACTTTTGCCGATTCTTGTTTACTTTTGGAAAAGAAATTTAGTTAAACTAGGTAAACTCCTTTTAATTAAAGTTGAAATACACAAGTACTTTAGAGTAGGGAAATTCATGGTTATTTACCGTGATTTTTTCTTCTAAAAGTACTACTTCAATCATTTTATGTATAATCTGGAAACCAGAAAACGATACGTCTGCAAGATTTGCTTTGTATAAATGGTAAATCTCTTCCCTAAGCTGAAAATGTCGATTTCGTTATTCTTTACTTTTATGTTATGAACTATTCAGTTTTATATAATGAAATAAGTTCCATTTGCAATGATAGTGCAAGGACAATCAGAACAATAACCATCTTTCTCTAAAGTGACAAACTAAAAATATTATCCACAGGAATCAAAATAAAAATGAAAGAAATAACACCATTGATACCAATCAGACGTCCTTCATAGTAACATCAATGAGACAGAAAAGGAATGAAGTAAAACCTTACTCAGTTTACTCATAAAAAGGTTATTGAGAAATTGCACTAACAACCCTTCTCATAGCCTGCTCTCTCCGTCAGTGTGAGACGCAGGTCAACAAAGTTGATGAAATTGATTTTAAGCAAATTAAAACGTGTTATATGTTTTTTGTTATTTTTAAATTATTATTAAAGTGATACATGAAATGACTAGGCGATATCTCTATGACCAATACAATGTAATCACCTAGTATTTGCATGGGGAATATGTGTACACACACATATACATATTTACACATACATATATATTGATTTATTTATCAAATAGATTATATATTTATAGGTTTACCAATATATAGATAGATAGATAGATAGATAGATAGATAGATATACATGCATACAAATACGCACGCAAATACACACACACACACACACACACACACACACACACACACACACACACACACACACACACACACACACACACACACACACACACACACACACACACACACACACACACACACACACACACACACACACACACACACACACACGTCCTAAATTCACCCAGATGCCCGAGTCCCCCCTTCCTCCTCAACAGAAAACGGAGCCGCTCGCATGTAAACAAACCCGAGGGCGACGAGTAAGTCCCTCCGTCGTGCCTGCAGAAGGCCAAGAAAACTCCTTAAAACGCCTTCATTTTAGCTCCATCCCGACCCAGCAGGATGGCAGCCCTTCCTACGAGCACCGCAGAGGTCATCGCGAGTGTGAATACCCGGAGGAAGATTCTGGCGACGGCGGTTTCGGGAATTATCCAGGAGTCGGGTTTCCTGAACGTCGAGAAGGCGGCTCTGGGGACACTTGTGGAGATGATGCAAAGCTGTAAGATGTTTTTTTTTATGGAGATATTAAGTTTTTGGGAGTACATTGATGTCTTGAGGCCTAGGATGTAGGGTTCGGGGATGCAGTGTGTGGACAACGAGTATGACCGAGTATGTACAGAGATCCCCCAGATCCTAGAGTGTAGAGTTTGGTCAGCGCGGGGAATTTTTTTGGTCAAATTCTGTCCGCGCAAATGTAGGTCTCAGGTAACTTTCCGCGCACGCTTAGTCCTTTTTTAAATCGTCTTCCGCACATAAAATTCCTTTGACTTTTCCGCGCACTTGTTTCATCATCAGTCTGCAAATCCGTTCACGCAAATGTAGACAAAATGATGTTTTCCGTGCACTAAAAAATGTAATATTTGTGCGCAAGAAAAATACTCTACAGTCTGGCTCAAATCTGAAGACCTAAATTTGTTTGTAGCCTAACTTGATCAGATCTTGCAGTTTTGGGTTAATGTTACCATGAGCGACATAGAGATTGAAGGAAATGGACACCACTGTTGTATAGAGCATATGAAATAAGGCAACTAACTACAGCAGCAGCGGTCTCATATTTATCACAAAATGACCGGAATATCTGCTTCATATCACCACTCAGAGACCAAAGGCCCTATCACACTAGCACCTTTTCCGTCAGTTTTTGCGTTGCCATCAGAATTTGAGGCTTTCCTCAGGAATCGTGTGCAAACAGAACACCAACCAGATAATGATGGTTACGACCGTTTCCATCTGACTAGTTTCCGTCTTGATCTTGGGCTACAGAGGATCTATACAGCTAGAATGGTTTTTAGTTGATAAATTAGATATGATGAGTGAATGTAAACATAAACTCATATTTTAGAACATTCGTATATACAGTATACATAATCATATTTCTTTAAAATAATATGATTTGCTTGGGCATGCTCAAATTATTCTTGGGGATTCAGTCTGATGGCACCATGTTTGTTTACAGGGGTAACGTTTTCTGCCTTGGTAGTGTGATAGGGTCAGTCCATTTCCACAGGAAAAGTTCAAACTTAAATTTAAAAATTGTTGGTAAAAGTGCTAATTTGATAGGGCTTTAAGAGCACAACACCCTCACACAGCTTTTCCCCCATGTCAAGGGAATAAATAGAAGGTAGGAAAGGTTAGTTTTATACAAGTGTGTTGTAAGCAATGTGTTTGATGTACAGTTGTGTAGGTTTTGCCTCAGGAATCTTAGTGTTTCCAATTTTATGTTTGATTTGTTTGTGAGAGTGAATGTGTTTGTATGAGGCATACACAGAGGTATTTACAGGATGTTGCAGGTGTCAGCCATTGGTTGTGTAGAGGCTAGATATACTGTATTGGTGTATGCGAATTGAGTACTATGCATTTATTGTGACTATTCTTATAATACTTTTTTTTATTATCTTTAATGTTATTTGCAGGACTTAACTCATTGATGAGATGCTACACGAAAGTCAATGGAATAGGTACTACATTATTATGTATTTTCTTTGCAGTGATAAGTCAGATTGGAAGAGAGAGCAAAGGATACTCTGAATTGGCATATAGGACAGAACCCATAATAGCTGATATTATTATGGCACTGGTTGACTTGGGCATAACTATGGAGGGTTTACAAGTGAGTATGAAGTGTACGAGATCAGTGTTGATATTATGATTATTTCATTATCATTTCTATTAGAGTAGGGACCTTTTAATATTGCTTTTTTTTGCTCCAGTTTGAAAAGTTCATTTTTTAAAGTACATTTTCATTCAAATATTCTAGTTTAACAGTAAGAATAGAATGTTCAGCATCGCATACTACCGTAGAATGTTTAATGAAGTACAAGTCAAGAAGGTATTTAACAATTAAATACAAGTACACTTATTCTTGTTTTTCCAGGCCTACAAGATGAGGCCAAACAGAGTTGTTATCACGCCTCCAGCTCATCAGGTGGACCTCAAACAACATAATGTATTACAAGTTGGAGACAAGAAGTCTCACCCATCCCATATTCCTGATCACTTGCCACCATTCCCGGATACACATACATATTGGTAAGTTTCTGTTACTGTTGAATAAGCAATATATCCCAAATACTTATTTTTTATGGTCTTTTTTATGTGACTGTTGACTCACCCTTAACTAAATTTATTGTCCGTGAAATATTGAAAATATATTTGGGATAGATTTTGGTAGTAGATATTGATGAAGTTAATTAAAATCTTGTTGTTTAGACTTTAAATAATATCCAAGGAAATATACATATTTTTTCTCAGTTGAGCCTTTATAGGGAAGAGAGTATTATGAATATTGTGAGGGAAGCAAGTCATACCTCCCTTAGTGACTTCCTCGGCTAATTAGAACTTTTTCTTTCTTTCTTTTTTAGCTTTTCACATACTTACAAGCAGCCAGTTACTGAGTATGAGGCAATCAGAGAAAAAGCTGCAACACAGAAAAGGGACATAGAGAGGGCATTGACCAAGTTTGCAGCCAAGACCAGAGAAACGCAGAGTTTGTTCTTCCCCGAGGACAAGGAATTTATGCGTAAGGATGGGGCATATTCTCTAAACAGAGTTAGAAATAGGTTATGATTTATTCTGCCTTAATCATACAGTATGGAGGTGTGATAAACAAATTGCTTGTCGAAGGATTGAAAATTGGTTTAAGTACTGTGTTTATATTTTGTGAGTGCATTGATGAGGGGAGTGAGTGAGTGCGTAGGTGAAATAGCAAGTGAGTTCCGTATTTCTTATTTTCATTTATTTCAGTTGTTGGTGTTGATCCAAACCCAAAGTGTTACCTGGACGCCCTGATGCCACGAGACCAAGTATTCGAAGAGGAGGAAGACAGAACATGGACAAAGAAGCGAAAGACAAGTCAGGATGATGGAGAAAGTAATCAGGTGAGACCAGGATTTTCCTCAAATTTGTCGTATTCCTAAACAGCTGGTTTTGATTTATCAAGCATTGACTGCTTGTATGAAAAAGTCCGGCTAGTCTGCTGTCTGTCTTTATGCCCAATATTTTCTTTGCCATGAAATCAAGCCATCCCTGACCAGTGGATCAGAATGCACATTGTCTCATGCTAATTAATGATTACTGAAGCACTCCCACAATATAAACAAACATGTTGAGTTAATAATGGTGCATCTACCCTAGCTAAAAATCTTGTGTGCTGTGGTGAGCACTGGTCAAGATATGAATATGGTCATTGGTATAAAAACCTATTCAATTCATTGTAGTGTTCATTTTTTTTTTCTTTTTTTTTTTACAAAGGTGACCACGAATCCAACAAGATATTACTCTTGAAGTATTATTATCAATATTATAATTATTATCATTATTATTATAATTTTCATCATTATTGTTGTTTTGTGATTATAGTAATAATAATAGTATTATAATAATAATAATAATAGTATAACAATAATAATAGTATTATGATAATAATAATAGTATTATGATAATAACAATAATAGTATTATAATAATAATAATAGTATTATAATAATAATAATAGTATTATAATAATAATAATAGTATTATAATAATAATAATAGTATTATAATAATAATAATAATAATAATATAATGATAATATGAGAGAATAGTATAATATTAGTATAATCACAGTATAACAGTCTAATGCAGTTGACAATAAACCCTTGGATGAGGAGGGTACAGCCCTAGTAGAGGAAAAATATTCCTGGGCTCTATATCTCTCCACTGGTGCGTCTATAATTGTAGAAGTGGAATGAATGTATATATTAATTTTCCGTAAAAAAAAAAAAAAAAAAAAAAAAGCATAGAGTGAGTGAGAGTGATTGGGAGAGAGTGAGCTTTTTGTCATTACATCACTGGAACCAGTATGTAGTTTTATGGAATTGCAAGATTGTGATAACATTACATGGTATTTCACTGATAAAATCCACTGCATTATATTGTAAGTCAGATCTCATTTACATGCTTTAACAAATTCTAAACCTTTTACCATCATAAAGTTCGCAAAAGCAGCATTACCTTGAATGCTGCTTGTTTGTGCCTTGGCAAGCCATATGGTTAGCGGAGGAAAAAAAAATTATGAGGTATCCAATGCATTACAAGTGAGACAATCCCCCTAAAATGGATTTAATATGCTCTTGTCTTTGCCTGACCGCCAGAGGAATCAATATTTTCAGTAAGATAAGAAATTACTCTCCATTGTAAATTTCACATATCACAAAATATGGAGAAAGTTACACAAAAGTTTAAAAATCATGAGAACAAACATGATTAACAATGCACTGTAAAGTTCTTCACATAGAGTTGGGTATCTCAATCAGGGTAATTGCTATCACCTGACTAGAACTTGGGTTAACAAGGTTCTTATATATAGCTTGATTTTTTAGTCACTCAACCTTTTATAATTACAGGAAAAAGACAGAAGTAATGAATCCCCGGAGACAGAGTTGGATAACCCTTACCTAAGACCTGTGAAGATGCCACGGAAGCCAAAAGTAAGGGTCAACTCTAAGGAATTGTTTTCTTCATAGGAATTTGCCATCTTACTTTCTATTTATATGTTTGTTGATATATTTATATAAATGATGGACTAAGTTTGTAGGTAGACCATATGTTTTGGTGTGATTTAATAATAAATGAATATCATAACTTGGCTGTAATTTTCAATATGTATGACATACATTCTTGAAAGGGAATTTGGAAATGGAATTATACAATTGTATTTATGGAAAAATTTATTTCTGAACAGGAGAACAGAGCACAAAATCTTCCCTGAAGCAGAGGCTTTGGAGCACTAGCTTTCAATAACATTAATAATTATTTAAAAACCAAAATAAAAAAATTAGAAAACTTTGTTCAATTGAACATAGATATGCCCTATTAGAAAATAAAACATGAACAGTTTTTTGAGAACCTTTGATTTTCAAACCTTTCTATTTTGTATTTGATTAATGCCAAAAGTGCAAACAAATAAAGTGATGTGTAGCAGAGAAGTCAAACAATAAAAACTGAACAAAATTCTGTTTTGATTGAAAATTTCAATTGGGAAGGTAAATTCAATCCTGGTTATCACCTAGGTTTTACAATCTAAAATGTATACAACTTGCAAAAATATTGTATTCAACTTTTTACTTATACTTCTGATATTGGCATTTTGCATGTACCAAAGAAAATTATATATCTTCTGAAATTATACACTTAATAACTGGGCATTTAAACCTTTAGGGTTAAATGAGACAAGGTATTCAATTATTCACATAATTAAAGTATTTCAATCATTGGGTTACCTTTTGTCTAACATATCATCTTGAAAACATTATATTACTTTCCTCATTCCAATCATTCTAGTTTAGATGAGTTGGCATTTTATTTCAAGATGTACGATTACAGTTGTTCAATTTCTTCTTAGTCTGATCAAGATTTTTTCACTCCAGTCACTTTCTTTATCAACGTAAATGCATACTGTCACTATATCACTGTCTTGCTTTTCATAAAATTTCAGTCATTGCAAGAGTAAATTATTTAATAGATTCTTGGGACTAAAACAGAAAGGGCCAATTAACATCATATTAACAAATCATGTAAATGCCTTTTTAGAACTTATTACAGTAAAAATTAGTGAAAAATCTCAACCCTTCATATAAAAACCATTCTCCCACCTCCTCCAAGGGGAGATTTACAAGGTCTCGTTGTGATTTCCGCCTGGCTGTAAGAAAATGCCGCAGTGAAGGGGAAAGACGGCACCCATGCTCTCGTCCAGAGCTAAGTCTATTTGAGGGTGCAGGATCTCCTCCTTAGGTACCTGTCAGAAGTATATGGAATTTAAGACCATGAAATGGAGATGGGGCAGAGATAGAAAAATTGGCAGAAAAGCAGATATAGAAAGAATAATAATGTAACAGATGTGACAATGACTTTCTGCGACTTACCATCTGCCACTGGTATGGATAGTGGTAGCTCTCTGGTTCCCGATAGTCTCTGTTGACATCTACCAACCTAGAGGAAAATATTGAAATTACCAATTTTCTTTACCACATTAATATAGAAGCCATCAACACTATGAAATTTATGTGTTGCATCCTGTGTGCAGTTAATTTAGAAGAGGAACAATTATAAGGGGCTTGAATGAAATATGTATTATAAATTTACTTACTGAAGAAGCAATTCTCTCATTCTGTTCTGGGTTTTGATAAGAACTTTATCTGCAACATCTTCTCCTTCCTCTAGTACTACATTCATAAGGAATCGTACTCTATTTATCTGCAAGGAAAATGATCAGCTATAGTAATTTGGTCAAAACAATTTCTGGTAAATAAAAAAATAATAATAAATAAAAAAAATAAAAAATAAAATGGATGATCTGCTTACTTACCAACACCAAATCCTCTTGTGTCAAGTGAATATCAAACGAGGCTTCAATATCGTCAGCAGGGTATACTGCATTTCCATCGTGATCATGACCAAGTCCTATTAGGGCGCCTGTGTACTGCGTCCCTTCTTTGTTCACTCTGTGTTCAAAGATAAATAAAAACATTTCCCAGAACAGATGCCTGAACAAGATCAGTGCAGCTATGCCTTTTTAGAGACATTTACACAAAAAGACCATTATTGGAACTATTATCTTATGAGTAAGAAATAAATCCATTGCTTTTTGTATCTTGTACCTATCTGTTTACACTTCATTTACGAGCAAGATCATTAACATAAATAGCAGACAATTTACCAATACAAAGAGAGTAAAAACAAAAAAGATGAGCTTTTACAGTTTGTGACTAACCTGAGCTCTGCCACTGGGCAAAACAACAGAAGGCAGAGTGATAGGATTCCAGGTACAGAAGGCATTATTGTCGTGTGATGCAATGTTGTTACAGTCTCAGAAGGGTTCAAAGTCACAAAGGCAGCAATTATCATCCTGTATGAAATTTTAGTTTCATCACTTATAAAATAATCATCTATACAGCGGAAAACCTGTTCACGAAGAACAAAAACAGAGTCAATGAACTAGATATCTAACCAGGGGGAAAAAAAAAAAATCAAGTCTTGACAACTTAGTAACTGATGTTAGAAAAAGAAGTGTGCTTCTCTAACATGGGGAAGAAAAAGTCATTTTTTCATAACAGAGGAACTGAGACATTATAAAAGCCTTACCTATCATGGGGGTTTTGTGGTTCAAGGTCTAATGCAGTCGAGTTGACTGATGAAGGTTCAATTTTCACTCCCTTTGTGCATCCAGTGCGAGACAATGCCACAAAGCGTAGTAGCAGTGGAGATTCTGGACCTTGCAACTTTGCCTGTGATAATAACATAGTACAGTCAGTATTTGTAATATGACCATTTCCATTTACAAAATAATTTCAAACAGCCTAAAGAACTGATTTTGGGTCAAGTACAGCCAGAGAGGTACCACGATCCAACAAAACAATAAAGGTGACAGAATTATTTTACGTAAGGATGACTTTCATTTACAAATGCAGAGAATAAAATCATGAAACACCATAACACTAGTTTTCTCATTTATATTTCTCCCCCTACTCAATCTCTCACTCCCTCACTCTTCCTTTCTCTGGCTGTCATACAATAATACAAATCTTAATGCCTTGTTTCTTCACAGTTCTAGCTAACCTTCCCTGCATAGGATGCTGGACCAAATTTCAGATCCAGAGATGACACAGAAAGGGCCTGGGAAAGATGTCCTATGTTATCTAGGGCTGTGCTTTCAGCTTCCATGTTGCAGAGGGCTCTCAACTCATGATTTTGCTGAAATCAGATAAAAGAAAATTATTATTACAATACATAGATAATGATACTGAAAGGTAACATAAAATGTCATTCTATTTAATTAAGACTACAAATTAGAAAACTGAATTAATTCCCTGAATGTAGTACTCAGAATATTTCCATTTGAACATTACCCCCACATTTTGTCTTTATTATAAGTATTTAACTTATTTTCATTTTAAAATACGTGCCCAGTAGCAGCTATCCTTTCTTACACTACCTTACTCAAGGAACCAAGCAAAAAAAAATAAGCTTCCCTTTATGTGGGAGAGGAAGCATGCAAACACAGACCTTTGAAAGATAATATTCCTCAGCTTTAACAGCATATTGAAGATCAATAAGTCTTCGGTTGACGGACAGGAAATCTCCACTCTCCACTTCCATTAACTTTACTCTCATGATTTTATGCACAACACTGTAGATCTGTAAAGCATTGTATAGTATTGTTTGTCCATTTGTCAGTCCACACCCAACCCACTGGCACTGAATACTTGTAAACACATTTCACAAAACAAAACCACAGCAGGCATTGCATATTCTTGGCAGCAATGGGTTAATGGAAAGTAGGAATACCTTCTTTAAGTCTGAGGAAACTGACCAATCAAAAATTCTAGAAAATAGATTTTTTCTAACCTGGGCAATGAAGTCCTTATTCAATGTGTGGCTTCTAAACCATTCCGTAGCTTCATCTAGCCATTTGTTATCAGATGCTGGTTTAACCTGAGCCAATTTACATTCAACTGCTAGCATCTCCGCCAACATCAAGCTGTAAAACAAGAATCAGATGGACAGTAGTATGAAAAAGTTTTGAACATAATTGTGTAATATTATCAAGACTTTCTAGATATAACTTTACCCACTATCATTCTGAGTAATGATCAGTGGCAAAGTATAATACAACTGATCATAACTCTACTATTAGCTTACCTGTGTACTTCAATATTTCAGATATACTTATTTCTAATACCTAATATGAACAATTTAAAAGTGCATATTACCTTATGCATATTTGAATATTTTTAGCATCTGAGTTGAAAATAAATCTAATATTTCAGAATTACACTTAATTTCACAAAACCACGATAAATTACAATGAATAAGTGCCACTCTCTTACCTCCCTGGCACTCTTCTGAGTTCCACAGCCTTTACAACATCAGTGTTCCCAAAGTCAACAAAAAATACCTGGAATTCAAACGTCTTACTACATTTGAACTCGTACAATAAAATTCTAAAACCAGTTGTTCAATATGGACTCTATATCTATCACTCATTATATTTTAATTTATCATTGGATTTGACTAAAATGAGAAGGAAAAAGTGTAAATATATGCTTGAGATGCAAGTTCACACAACTCGTGAATCCACTGTCTTTGCTAACATATAAATAGATAATGTATACCATATATCTGCCTTCATCAATTTAACTCAATTTTGATCATATAGCAATGATTGAATAATTGAAAATTATAAAATAAGAATTCTATGACCAAAAAATATTTTGCTTACCAATACCTCTTCAAAAGTAATGCAAAATACAGAACAGATTTAAGCCTGTATTGATTACTATTGTATACAATAACTGGTTAAATAAACATATTTTGGATGGAAAAATTGCTACAAAATAGGATGGATAAACTAATGCACGATTGAAACTTTCAGTGAACAATGAAGTTTAATTCTACCGGCCATGGATAAGAATTTATCTGCCATATTTTTATAATTCCTTACACATTCCATGTAAAAAAGAAGTGTAATTATTATTATTTTTTAAATATCATCTCTTTTTAATAATACATCAAAAACAAAAATATAAATTGAAAAAAGTGTAAAATGAGAGGACACTCTGCACATATAATCCTGTTAAAAAAAATCAGAACAGAATTATGAAAATGCTGCACCTTACTCTCTGAACATTTTACAGCAATGTATACTTATACTTTTTTTCGACAATTAATAAATCATCACATGAACAATCTTCGCAAAATCTCCCTTTTCTTTTCTTCTTTTTTTTTTTTTTTGTTCAGCATCAAAGATTTGCAGGTGTGAAAATGAAAAGTCTAACTCTAAACCTCTGGAACTTGTGATACTGGACTGTTCCCTAGATCGCACCCACTGTGGTACATATCCTAAATGGCTTGATAGTAATAACTTTGTTCAGCGTAGATGCAGCTGGTGTAATAGGAAAATTAAAGTCCTGGCCAGTCTCTTAAACTAGGACAGTATATGAATTTTTGTCATCACTGAAACAGCTTACCTGAAATTTAGTCCTACGTACAGGTACATTAGCAAAGGAAAAGGAAAGGAACCTGACGCACAAAGGCAAAATACCTGAGCTCTAACTCCATTGTCTTCCCCGGTATACACTTCATCCACACGTGCTCTGTAATAGCAGGACATTCCATCAGAGTCGGTGAACTTCGCGAGGCACACGATCCCCGGTTTGACTTCACTTTCAGGGATAAAGACTGCTTGGTTTTGCTCTACAGCTCTCTGAATGGCTGAATGAATGTGGTTGAGATTCTTTAGTGCACTCGTCTCCTCAGACACTATCCAAAAATGGCCAGCAGTGACTACCTGTAATACAATTTTGAAAAACTAGAAAATCAAACAAATAATAAAAGAAACAAAAATAATAATACACAAAAAAATATATTAACATCTAGTAATAACGATGATTATTATGGTGATAATAATGAGTGGTGTTATTAGATGAGAAAATCTATAAATCTATTTCCGTCCATACTGTGTGTGTGTGAGACACATACATACTCATACTGACATAGATATAAATACATTACATATTAATGTATGTTGACATATAGAGAAAAAACATAAAAACATTGACATACATGTGTGACATGGACTCTCCAAGTTCGATCTGAAGGCTTAGGCATGGTGGGGGGCCTCAACATATGCATATGAGAGTCAGCCATTCTAAGTCTTGCATTCCCAAGAAGACTCTGTGTGGATCCCTTGAACAAACTTATCCCTGACATGCTTGTGGTGCTTCCAAACACTTCTGACATTTTCTTTTGAGTCTCTCCTTGGCTAAAAACATGAAATGTAATATCATTCACATTGACTAACTCCACTCAAATGATTATCCAGAGAGACTACAGATGTGGATGTTTCTACAACTGGTTCCTCGTCAGTATCTCATGAAATAATATATCAGCTTCTTACCTATACAGATTCAGCACAAGGTTCTTTTGAATTCGCGGTACTTGGCGCATTTTCAGGGCTAGGTGCATGGAGGTGGGACACTCCCCTGGGACGTCTTGGAAGTGCTCCTTTTTGGTTGATGAAAGACTCATTCGAGGAAACTGAATATAGGCTCTAAAGAATGAATAATATAATAGCATTAACCCCTTTAGAATGACACCAAAATGAGGGATAGATACTATATGTCTGGCAAGGAATTAATGCAGCTGAAGTATACATCACCCTATGGGGAAAAAAAATAATTGATTTTTCCTAATCTATATCAAAAGTTCATTAGTTACTTTCAACCATATACTTACTTGCAACCTTCATACTGAATTTCAAGATTTTGTGAGCATTCTTTGAACAGTTCTTTCAACTGACTGTCATAAAGAACATTTGACCTTGCGGGAAGCCCACTCACAATCACAGTGGAGAAGGGGTCGTGCCCATTGAGTTCACGACACATTTCCTTCTCATAATTCTCAGAGATGTTCCGCTTGTAGTAATAAGGGAAAAAGGCACTTGCCATACACATCTGTAAAGGTAGCTTTATTTATCAGCAATGCATACTTATAAACCTTGAACTTGCCTTAATTTTGTAAAAAGAAAAAGTAGAAAAAAAATTACCTCTGATATAAAAAAAAGAAAATATACTGTTGTCACACTTGAACACATTTGAACGAAGAGAAGAGAAGAGAAGAGAGAAGAGAGAAGAGAGAAGAGAGAAGAGAGAAGAGAGAAGAGAGAAGAGAGAAGAGAGAAGAGAGAAGAGAGAAGAGAGAAGAGAGAAGAGAGAAGAGAGAAGAGAGAAGAGAAGAGAAGAGAAGAGAAGAGAAGAGAAGAGAAGAGAAGAGAAGAGAAGAGAAGAGAAGAGAAGAGAAGAGAAGAGAAGAGAAGAGAAGAGAAGAGAAGAGAAGAGAAGAGAAGAGAAGAGAAGAGAAGAGAAGAGAAGAGAAGAGAGGAGAGGAGAGGAGAGGAGAGGAGAGGAGAGGAGAGGAGAGGAGAGGAGAAGAGAAGAGAAGAGAAGAGAAGAGAAGAGAAGAGAAGAGAAGAGAAGAGAAGAGAAGAGAAGAGAAGAGAAGAGAAGAGAAGAGAAGAGAAGAGAAGAGAAGAGAAGAGAAGAGAAGAGAGAAGAGAGAAGAGAGAAGAGAACAGAAAAGAACAGAAAAGAACAGAAAAGAACAGAGAAGAGAAAAGAAAAGAGAAATTTCTTTATCATGCCTATAAACATACCCTACCTTGAGAATGAAGGCCTGATGGCTCCTTGGAGGATTCTGTCGATTCCGTACAGTGATTTTTTGGCTCTCTAAACGCTGAGTTAATTCCTTCACCAGCTTATCCACTTCCTTTAGGGCCTCAAGCTGTACGTAACTGTGTTTAGCCCATTCTCGTTCCTGTCTCCCTCCAGGCCTCAGGAACTCTCCTCTGATTTGCATGCTTTGCCAAAGCTATTGGGTGAACAGTTTTAAATATAAAATAAAATTATTTTCCATTCGTCTCAGAATCAGAATTGAATATTGCAGTCGATATTTTCCCTACGAGTCGTCTGCTAATGCAAGTCCTATAGTCTTGGCAAAAACTCAAATTCTTACATCGTATGTGTTCAATACGGCTAAGCAGTCAGAGAAGGATCCATATGCCCAGGAAACCTTGGACAGAAAGGCGTTCAGCTCGTCTTGGAAGGGCCGAGCATGGAAGCTTTTCAAGGATAGCCCAGCAGCTGAAAAGGAGACGATGTAAATAATGTCACTACAAGGCTAAAAATACATTACCTCTAAACAACAGCATAATATATGTATGGTCAGCTTTCTTTGCCTATATTTCTTCTGTTAAATTTCCTTACATCAATATGATATTCTGAAGAGAACTGTCCACAACTCTAAGAATGTTACTGCATACTGCCCCTGAAGAATAAGCTTTTAAAAACCTATTCAATTCAGTGCTACCACTTGGGCAATTTTAGAGTTGTTATTATCATAATTATTATAATTATCATAATTATTATAATTATCATAATTATTATAATTATCATAATTATTATAATTATCATAATTATTATAATTATCATAATTATTATAATTATCATAATTATTATAATTATCATAATTATTATAATTATCATAATTATTATAATTATCATAATTATTATAATTATCATAATTATTATAATTATCATAATTATTATCATTAGTAGTAGTATCATCATTATTACTATTATCATTATCAATATTATCATCATTATCATCATCATCTTAATACTCTTATTTTGCTGTGAGTGACCTAGAACGATTAAGAAGAGCTAATTTGTCCTTAGCTGGATCATCTTACCAATAATAATGCTCTCCCTTAGAACACCAAACAAATATCCCATGACAATGAATTTAGCAAGGTGTGGGTCAACAGGAAGGTGTGCAGCAACCCTTCCCAAGTAAGTTAAGTCTCCGTCCAAACCGGATACGACACCTTTAGACTTCACAGCAAGTGCACCCATCTGCAATATTGTAAAATTGAATGCATGACTTTCCCCATTCCTATTGAAATAAGAACAGGAACAATTTATGCTGTTTTTATGTTATCAGGATGAGCATATTCAAATGCATCTGGTCTTAGTGACAGAAAGTTAAGAATATACACTAAAATAAGCTCCTTTTTTCTACAAGATTCACCGGTGACTGTTGCATCAGTTATAAAAAATACTCATTCTTCATATGATGTATTACAGGACCACACTAATATCAACATAGAGGTAATTTGAAATGTAACATCATCCCATAATTACATCTTTCCATTATATTATCACAATATAAAAAATAAGATATCTGTTAATCTTGCCTGTTTGAGAGTAAGAATCGTTCTATGTATATCTGATAAATTTGGAGGGTCTAGAGCAAGGGACAATAGGGCATGTGGCTCTCCCATGTTCAGAATTTTGGTCTTGAGGACTGTTTGACAGAGAGGAGTTCGGCATAGCTCTGGTGTAGCATATGTAGGCAGTGTCTGGAAGTAATCACATAATACTATAATCAATTTAAGAATAAAAATGATAATCAACATAAAAACATTAAAGGCCTATTCTATACACTACGTACAAGATGCAGTTTTGGAGGTAAAGCCAGTTTCAAAGCTAATTTCAAAATGTTTAAGGCATCCTAATCGCAGAATCTTACTGATTACTTACTTTGTCGCATGAAATAGCAGCAAATAGCAATGATTTTATAAATACTGGTGTTGTTTTTTATATGATTAACAATATAAATTTTTTTCACCAACCAGATATGTGAATAATGTGAGACAATCAATGGATGTCCCTTCACTCACCCATATGCTGCTCTACTAAATGGATATAACCTGATATAGAGAATATCCACACTATGTCAAGACACTGATAAGAATTTTATCTTAGTCTTTTCATTTCTATCACTTAGAATTTACTTACTCATGGACAGCTGAAAAAGCTACATAAAGAAAACAAAAGATTTGGGGACAATGGAAAATGACTGTAATAATCAAAAGACCTAAGCTTAAATTATATCAACTTTGTCTACGTTTTCTCTCTTTTAGATGTGACCCATTATTTGAATATCTCTCTCACTGTGAAACAGCCGTAAACTTTTGGAAATAAATTATCACTAATAAAGCCCAAGGACTCTTTCATTCATAACAGTAATAAAAAATATATATACTGACTGAAAAATATTCTGCTGGTACAAGACGATAGACTCTTCCAGTGGACACCCTCCCTGCTCTGCCAGCCCGCTGCTTACAGGATGCTTGTGAAGCCCAAGCCATTTTGAGAGATGTGTAATTCGTCACTTGGTCACAAGTTAGTTGTTTGGTTAAACAGAAGTCAATCACTGAAAAAAAAGGCCACAGAATATTCAAAATATGAGTGAGCAGATGACCCCTGCTTGGAAAAAATCTGTTATCACAAGAGAACAACTTACAAAAATTACACTCTTTCTAACAAAAAAACAAAAATAATAGGCTTTTCATTACCATACTTTATATCTGGTACAGTAATAGAACTTTCCGCAATGTTGGTTGAAACAATAACTTTCCTGAATCCTATAGGAGGCACCGAGAAAACCCTCTGTTGCTCCTCTTGTGTGATAGAAGAATGGAGAGGATACAGCATCCACCTGTACAGCATCAATAAACAGAATCAATCTCAACAGACAGTTACAAACTCAATGGAAAGTCCGAATCAAGTATCACTTGCCCAATAATATGGTAAAACTTTATTATGATCAAATGTAATCAGTTTAGTCCCCCTAGCTTTGGGATTTATATTTTCCATTCACTTCTTAAATTGCTTTCCCATCTGCCAGCCAACATCAGCCTCAGCAAATTTCCACACCAACAGCTCTATTCCCTCTATATCCATTATAGGGTGCTTACTGGTTAGCAGTAGAGTCATCGCTGAGCAAGTTGATTAACTTCTCGATCTCTGCTAAACCAGGTAAGAAGATCAAAACAGCTCCCCTGGACAGGAAATAAGTCAGATTATGGAAAATGTACTTACATTTATCAATATTAGACATTCTGATAGCTATCCTATTTCCATTTCATCAATTAAGGGAAGTTGTCACTCCAACCTCACCTTCTCTTTACAAAGGAGGCAGCAGACCGGATTCCCTCTTCTTGCCTTTCAACATGGTCAAAGCACTTTACTATTTCACAAGCCAATTTGAACATATTTTCAGAAATGCCTGGATCTTCTGGTAGTATTGATGGTAATTCTGGTAGCACTGACTGAATGAAAAATCACTTACAATTCCTTGAAATAGGTGATTAGATTATCATAAAATCATTTAACTATCTTTAATTGATGTTATATGTTTAACACGTGTATCTTTATTAATAAAACATTATAATTTTGTTCAGCTCTTTTCTAAAATATAATTCAATGATCTTCATTTCCCTCAACCTATATTTCTCGTTCTTAAAAAAAATGCATGTATTACAATCTCTAGTTATTGTGTTGCCTTAAAGGACCTCGAGCTACTTTTTGGTAATAAAAAATGACTTTCTTGCAATTTTTCATGGCGAATAAAATGTTAATTACAAAGATTAAAAAGTAATTGAAATTCAAACTAGAATTTCATTCGACCATACAATATATTGCAATCTAAGAGCAGTCAACAGAACAAAAGAGTAAACTTACAGGTCGGTTTCTGCAAATGACACTAAGCGATTCTAAATAGTAAAATTGAATTTTGAACAAAGTATTGTCGCCCACAGACACAACTGGTGCTGGGACAAGGTTTCCCATTACAGGGGTTGAAAAATAATTGGCAAATTTGGATGTGTCAATGGTTGCTGACATCAGAATCACCTGTTGATGAATAAAAAATTATTTTAGTGATTAGCACTAAAAGTACATGAGAAGATACAAGAGATTTTTCAAATATAAAGACTCAGGAAACATTTTCTTTTTTGAACTTACCTTCACATTTCTGGAGACAGTATATAGCAACTTTTTCACAATCAGTAATGCAAAGTCAGTATGCTGATCCCTTTCATGCACTTCATCTAATACAATATGAGTAAACGCATCAAGATTTCCTCTATGTATCAACTTTTGTACCAAAACTTCTGTGGTAACATAGGAAAGCCTGGTATCTGCATCTGTGCAATTGTCCAAACCAACCTGCAAAGGAACTCCTTCAAAATATCTACAATCATGAGCAGCTTCTATCAGCTTATACATTAAATGGAGAATTACAAACTGTTAAAGAACTTTGCTACCTAGGAGCCATATAACAAATACTTGTAATGAGACATAGAAAGCAGAATGACAAAAACAAAAATTGCATAACATTTGAATTCTAAAATGTTTTGCGTTTCATACAGATGGATAAGTAACAAAGCAAAAAGACAAATAAAGTTTTTAAGTACTCAAGCTCTGGAATTACAGTCAATATCAAAATGTTAATTGGACCTACAGAGGTATAAATGAATGGGTTATAAATAATGTTGGAAATATAATATGGCCACATGATGATAATAATCACAAAATCATTTTTGTTGGACATGTAGCACGGGGCAAAGGTCTGTGACATGACGTTCATGAACATGAAAAGCTCCAGCTGTGAATATTTGGAAGGTGGCCTTTTTTGTGTCTATATCTATAGGTGCTTCACAACTGCTAAGTCATCAAGGAGTCACTTACTCCATTTCTGTTTACCCTTTTCTTTGATTTATGGAAAGAACTATTTTATTCTTTATTGCTGATAGTATTTAATAACATAATAACCATCATAATGTCAATGATGATAATATCAGTATAAAAATGGTATATCATTACAAACAAACAAAATAAAAAAAATAAAATAAGGAATGGGGAAATTATGTGAGATCAATATTAGCCTACTAATTGACTTCTTGGTAGATGAGGCCTTGAGAAGCCATCTGTGTACAATAAAATTCACAAAGAAATACAGGGGACAGTGTATATGAACCAATTGACAATGGGTTACATTCTGTAATTTTCTATACAATATAAATCACACATAATAGCACTCAGCTAAGTCTGTAATTCTCTAGTTTTCATTTAAGAAAGTGTGACATAATTAGTAAATGTGTTAAGTAAACATGTAGGTACCTGGTAGCCAACAATCTTGCCCAGCTGCCACCCTCTTTCTCGACAAACCCGACGAGCCAGAGATGTTGCAGCGATTTTTCTAGGCTGTGTGACTATTATGTTACAGTGTCGATGTTTTTCAACAGCATCATCTAAGATAAACTGAGGAACTTGGGTTGACTTGCCACTACCTGTTTCTCCACCTATTATCACAACTTGATGTTCTTCAATTTTTGCTAGAACCTGTTAAACAGATTAAAAAAAAATAAATAAATAAATTAAAAAAAAAAATGATGGCACATGAATCATATACCTGTATTTGAAACAATATTTGAAGACCATGTATCATCATTTCACTTCACATGCAATTTGTATGTTTTATAAGACACTCATCTGGATAATTTTTAAGCACAAAGTAAATAAAAAGAAGAGCTATATAATGCTGCTTACCTCTTTTTGTGCATTGAAAACTGGAAGGGCTGACTGATCATTTCTTTTGGAGAAATCGTATTGCAAATACACTTGAGTTTTCTGTGCATCCTCATCTTCAGCAGTTAACATAGTTGCTGTCAATGTGTCTTCCTCTATGTCTGTCATTCTAAATCGTCTTTCCTTACAGAGCTTTCCTTCATGTTCAACACGTCTCTGTTGGAGGGGATACATAACCTGTCAGACACACTATCAGGAGACATTCAGAAAGTGAGAAATGGCACCCTCTCTGTCTCAGAACACGATATAATCGATATTCATCCTAGCACAAGTTATATTCAAGCCATGATGTGATAGGACATCAGCCATTGTGAATGGGTTAATAATGATGATTGACCGACATGTAAGTGACAGGTTTGCACTGGGTGCCTCCCTCCCAACATCCCTAGAGGTGTCCAAAATACAAACATTACATGAAAGCACAGTAAGCAAGATGTGTTTCTAATTAGGGGTTCATGGCATATCAGTGTTAATCTTGACATAATGCAGCAGGTTAGCACACAGGGGGATGGACTTTCATACAATAAATATACTGACAGATATCATATAGGCATATGTTGATGACAAAAGTTTTAGTTCATGCCAGGAGGTGCAGGCATGAGACGTCCATAACTAGACTCTCACTCTTCAAGACCACATCTGGTTAATGGGAAGAAAGGGAGGTCTGTCATCCCCCAGCTACCCCTAGATGTTCTGGACAAGCCTGACCAGGATACACTAGCTCATTCAAGGACTACAGGGGGCAGGACTGTAGTGACATATCAGCACCAACAAAGGTTGCTGTTGACCTGACGACCAAAGGATATGAAGGTTTTTGCTACTAGACACTGACCATTCCAACATTGCTGGTTTTGTCTTGGATGAACAAGAAGCAAGACAACATGCTTTCAACAATCCATCACCATGATATTTGAGTTAGTATCCAATCACCATGGAAATCAAATAAATGGCATTAGAAAGCATTTTACAACCTCCTTGACATGGCAATGATTAGCAATAATAAAGCTTGGCGGCACAATGACCCTACTGGACTTCCAGCTGCAACTTATCAACAAACTCCTGGATGAGGCACAGCAGCAGCAGAGGAGGACTCAGGAAGCATCTGTCACCCTGTTGCCTTCCCACAGGCATCAACCCTAGCATTCACATGCCAATCAACCATCTATCTTGTGTGGGTGTTGGGAAGATGGATAAAAAAGCTAATTTTCTTTAGCTCAAATATAGATAGGGTATCATTTCACATCATTCAGGTGTAACTTTTTTCTAGCTTTCAACTTCAATATCACAGAAGACCAAAGATTTATAAAATTGCGTAATTTACAAGTAAATTTTACACACCATTTATGTAAAATGTAACAACAGGTTAATGATTCTGCATCAACAGCATCAAACTCATTCAAAGTGGTATGCGATGTACTGTAGTTTCTGAGCAATGCTTTGAGAAGTCTTCTACCAAAAAAACGATGTGCTCACTGAACAACTCTTAAAAACAAGGTAGCTTAACCAAATCAAGCATTAATCTACCTGCATTCAGTGGAGAACATTAAATTGATAATTCCACTAACCTCATATTCTTGTAGAAGTTCGTCCTGATACTTCTTGGCATAATCTGCTCCCTGGTTGTGCTTTAAGTAAGAAGGGACAGGAAACTGGCGAGAACGTTCATACTCCTTGGCTAAAGCTCCATCGTCATGACTCTGACAGTCTGGGATGACAATAGGCTGCTCATTGAAAAGAAGAGAAAAAAATATATATATGAGAATACTACCTCTTCCTTCCCCTACAAATAATTCAATAAAATCATCAAAAACTTCATATTCTCAGTTACATAAAAACAGTAATAAAAGAAATCTTCAGAAATAAAGGCACTGGCTCGTCCTTACCTCAGGTGGATCCGGGTTCTTAAACCAATCCAAGTAGTCCTGGACACACCCAGTGAACTTGCGATTTGAACTCATCTTTGACATAAGGAAAAAAAAAACAAAGCATAAATTGATTGATAAAATCTAAATGAAAATTAAGAAAAGGGCAGGAGGCATAGGGATAAGGGGAAGATAA
>NC_091563.1:41661776-41685761 GCF_042767895.1 Penaeus vannamei | reverse complement strand
TGCACCAGAGTGAACTTACCCTCACCCAACCAAAATAACTTTAATCGTTCAATAATCTGCAGGTATACTCGCTGCTGTTTCCACGATGAGACTGAATTTCGAAGCAGTGTCTGAAATAGGACTCGAAGCACAATAAGCGAAATAAAGCTCCACTCGTCCATGATTGGCTGGTTGATCAAAAGGCAAGTCCTGATTGGTCGTGGGCTATAAACGTAACGTAAATCTCAAGTGGCGCTGTTGGCCAATAGGTGGCTCTGCCGCAAAATTCCTCGGCGAAAACAAAAGCGCATCAGTCTAATGTTTATCCGCTTGGGATTAAGGTGGAGGCAGCTCCCGTGAGTCGTAATTACAATGTTGTTTATATGGCAGCAAAAGCTTATTCACAGTATTTTAATGTTTTATTTGTATTGTGTTAGGAGTAGAAGTTTCTCTTAATCGTAACTTTGTAGGTGTCGGGTGCCAGATACTCCAAAGATAGCCACGTATGCTTTTGAAATTCATCTTTAAGGTTAATTACTGACTGAAGATTGCATTACGTTTTATTTTAGAAATTTCGCTGTACATATGCAAATTTGCGTATAGTTGATATCCTCGATGCTCTTTTCCTTTTAAGGTTTAATAAATATCGCAGCAATTGCTCAGAATAGAAGCCTACTGAGAAACAGATAGGATTATTTTGTCTGATAAAGAACTTGGAGGAAAACTGACAGCAAATTAACCCTTTATAGTACACAAAGGGTATCAAAGTCACAACCAAATGCTTAATGAAATTGTGTGGAAAATTCGTGAAAGCCAAAGAATTTTATGATAGTTCAACACCCAACCATCACCTACAAGGTAAACAACATATGTAATTAATATAAGAGTAGAAATCTGTGGTAAATATGGTAAAAGTTTAAGAGAGCAACACACGTACATAGAGCGGAAGAAATAGAGTAGGATACAACATAGTTTAAGCTGCAGCGGCCTCATAGTTACCGTTAAATGACTAAAATATACCTCGCTCTAGCCGCTCAAATTCTATGTCCCACATATGTGAATTGTAGACTGTAAGAAGAATCCGTCAATAACATTATCAACATTGGTTATGCGAAGATATTCTGAATATTAGAAAAATCATAAAAGCTTTTCTTTTGTTCCACTGCTGTCATGGATTCAAAATAAAACAAAAATATCTGATAGAACTGACAAAGTATAATCCTAGCAATCAGTTTGTAGGATCTTTTGATTGATAGGCTTATATTTAGACAAATAATGTTTACTGTGATCAACATTGTTTCTTAGTATAATAGTATTGTGTTTGGAACTGAAGTGTTCCCATAATTTTTTTTCTTTTTTTTGCTCTTTGAAAAGTCAGGAAACCTTCATCCCATATTTTAGCACGATGGTGTTTGTACTGGTGGTAATTTAAGCATAAAATGACCGGGAGGTGAATAGGCTCTATCTTGCAAGAATATGCTACTCATATGGAGGGTTTCTTAAGGTGCTGTCACACTAGCATGTTTCCGTAAATTTTTTGACAATTTTACTTTACATAAATACAAACATTCTCGAATGTAGCTCATGATTTGACTATGCTTGTATGAAAAAGTCGACGGAAAGGTTTTTTAGACGGAAACGATTATTATCGTCTGACTGGAAAATCGACAATTCGCTCAATAATGGACAAAATTTCAGAAAATTGTCAAATAACTGACGGAAAAAGTGCTAGTGTGACAGCACCTTTCGCCTCAATGGGAGTATCAAACTCTTTGATGTCATGGCAGTCATTCAAGTCACTTCCACATTCCTCAGTTCCAGTAAATCTCTTTTAACTTTTGTTTTGACGAAGTAATTTTTTTTATGAATCTTTCTTTGTTAATCTGATTGATTGACCTAGCCAAGGGTATCTTTTCAGTAAACTCTTACAAACAATGACCGCTGAGAGATAGAGAAAAACTCGGGTAATGTCCTTAAAGTACATTAAAAATAAGAGGTCTGTTGACTATATTTTTTATTATGAGAGAAGGAGGGGACCGTCAGTATTCAGTATTGACCAACCAGTCCTGATATACTAACAACATGAAACAACTGCATTTGTTATGAGTGGATTCTCTTATGTAATATTGATATTATGATGCCATTGTTATTGATTTCAGAAAGCTGTAAAACGTGTAATTCATCACCATGGAAGGTGGCTTGCTGTGTCTTAAATGGAGGGATCATCGTTCAACTTTTTTTCGCATGCTCTCATCTGTTCGGAAAAAAGTAAGTGTTTTCTTCAAAACTATATATAGAAGAACTCAATTTTTTTCTTTTGTTTCTCATTTTTCATTTCTAGTGTTTTTTAATAGTCCAGCAATTAAAGAATACAGTTGATGTAAACACTCAGATACACATTTATTTATTAATTCATTCATAAGTTATATATTTAATTGCAATAGATGTGTATCGTTTTGATCCCATTCATGCCATTGCAACTATCAGATGTACAATTTATGGAATTCATGTCTTGCAAATACCAGCCTTACTGGTGAAATTAATGATAACCAACGGTAAAGGATTTGTGAGGAGTATGCATACTTTTGCAAAGATTTTTTGATAACCGGCCAGTGATGTTTATTATATTTAATTGTGATGAATGCAGATTCTTTTTTTTTTTAGAAAAAGCATAAACATACTGGTAACATTATTATTATCATAATTATTATTATTGTTATTGTTATTACTGTCATCATTGCTGTTATTATAATTATTATTATTATTATTGTTATTTTTATTATTATTATTATTATTATTATTATTATTATTATTATTATTATTATTATTATTATTATTATTATTATTATTATTATTATTGTTATTATTATTATTATTATTATTATTATTATTATTATTATTATTATTATTATTGTTATTATTATTATTATTATTATTATTATTATTATTATTATTATTATTATTATTATTATTATTGTTATTATTATTATTATTATTATTATTATTATTATTATTATTGCTTGTGCCATGTACTTAACTCATCCTGAAAGTCATTGATAGTTATTGTCCTAATACCAACAAATATTTGGGCTATAGTCATGTTTTGCTAGTTTTCTCATTTATTCTAGTGACAGTTACTAATGCTGTTGTTACTGTCATTATTATATTTATTGATGCCATTATCATATTTGTTAATGTAATGAATAGTTTTAGCTTTATGTATTTTTATAAAGGTATGAAAGTTATTTTTTTCTTCTTCGTATTTCCAGGAGTTATACTGTGATGCAACAATAGCATGTGATGGTAAGTTCTACCCAGTTCACAAATTGATTCTTTCAGCGTGTAGTGACTATTTTGAACAGATGTTTGAACTGTCGGAAAACAAGAATCTTATGATTGTTTTGACCGATATTAATCACAAAGAGCTTGAAACTCTCTTGGACTACATGTACCTGGGTGAGGTCAATATTCTGCAGAGTGACCTTTCGATGTTCATGAAGGCCGCTGAACATCTCCAGATAAAGGGTTTAGCAGAACCTTCGGAATCAAATCAGAAAAAAGAATTGACATACAACAAGAGAAATCTGACGCAAAGGGAAGACATCAGTGATGCAAAGAGAAGGAGGCTGAGTGCTGATGACCACTTGCCGAAACCTCGTTCTGTGTCTACAAACCAAAGTGAACATTCAGTGACAACCAGAAGTACAATGGGGGGAAGGGATGTATCCAGTGAACCAAAGAATCAAGAGGAAGTGTCTGAAAGTGTTCAAATAAATAATACTCCAAATTCTGACATAGTCTCACCAGCTCAGTTGGCATCAGCGGAACTCTCATGTGAGGCCCCAGCCAGCAAAAGGCCAGAGCCAGCACCTACGTTATCCAAAGCTCAGGATCATAATAGGGCTAGCAGTGACGTTTCATCATGTGAGGGATCACAGGTCAGAAATTCTTCCCATTGAAACACAGCATAAAAATCATTAGCATATAGAATAGTGTTATATTATGGATATATACAAATTTGATTAAAAATAAATGTACTGATGATGTTGATGTATTGAACTGAATATGTATTTTCGTGATTTTATGGCAGGTGAAAGTAGAAGACTTTAATGTCAAGGAGGAGCCTGAAGATTGGCCGCAAACAGAAGCTAGTGAGAACTCCCAAATATTTGGTTTCTCAGATCCTGGCCTGGCATATTTGGCTCATGCCTCTAACTTGCCTGTTCGAGCCCAGGGGTCTGCCGTCATGAATCAAATAGCAACTACCCAGTCACAGGCTACAGCAGCAGAACTCCAGACCCACCCTCTGCCTGGACCTTCAGGCATACAAGCTGTAAGTGTGAAATTTGCTTGTCCATGATGACTGCATGAAGTCTTATTGTCATTTCTCAGAAAGTCGCACATATGCAAATGCCATGAATGTATGATTAGACTGTAATGCTCTACTAAAATAGCTTTGGAATGATAACTTGTTGATTAAAGGCATTGGGTATTATATTTGTATATATATATATATATATATATATATATATATATATATATATATATATATATATATATATGTATATATATATATATATATATATATATATATATATATATATATATATATATATGTATGTATGTATGTATATATGTATATGTATATAATGTGAGATATCAGTTTTTTTTTTTTCCTCTTCTTCTTCATCATCATCTTTTCATTGTCAAAAATTTATCTGATTTTTTTTAGGTGGTTCAGAAGAAAAAAGACTGAAAAGTAATCTAAATATTAATCTAGATGTTAAGACTGATTTTTTATTACTCATTTCTTTCCAATTTCTAGACATCTGGCGGATGGGAACAACAGCCTCCTTCAGCAAGACTGCCGTCAGAGGACTACTTGCAGTATAGAAGCATAGCCAAGGGGGTTAGTCCTGTAAGTACAATGTTAATCAGTGTTTAAGTTTATGATTTTACTTAATGGTCAGGCTGCACATTGTCAGACTAGTTTTGGTAAAGGAAATGGGTGCATGCTAAGTTATTAGAAGAATTTTGGTGCAGTAGGACATCAGATTTTGTAAAAAGCATAGAGCAGTGCAAACTGCTAGAAAGTTAAGTAGCAGCAGGTTACAGCAAAGCTGGAAGCTTTGTCCCTGATTTTATCTTTTTAGGTGGCACGATCACGTTTTACCTTGTGTGTGAGCCGATTTCGTTTTCTCTCCGTCAGTTTTACAAAAAAAAAATCTTCACTTGTGTGACCTTTCTATTAACTAAATCCAGTCAGTTTATAACCAGGTGGAGATCATCTCAGATATTTTCTGTGTATATATGAATTGATACATTTAGACTATGATACATTTTAGAGAAGTGTAAATTCCCATATTTGTGAAGGTTTCAGTTGTATTACTTATCAGTCTACTTTCAATTTGATTTGATTTTTGCAATGCTCTCTTGCACTGATATTAGGTATCACAGTTCCAGAGTTTTCTAACATTATTTGGATAATTGTGGTTGCTTTTGGTAATGTTGTTAGCTTGCATTGATTAAGTAAGGAAACTTTTATAAGGGGAAGGGGAAAGGAAAGGAATCAGGCAACTCTTATATACCATTTTAATTGATCTCTTGAAGGAAATAATAATTATAGCAATACACACATATACAGTGTATGGAAATGTATTGTCTATTATGGCTAAAAACCAAAGGAAAAATCTTCTCTTTTTTTATCTTTTTTTTTTTTTTTTGTTTAAAACTATACGAACATATGTTTCATAAATGATACAACTTTCTTAGTCATAGAAAGGTAAGACACTGAGATTGTGAGGTTAATTTTTTATCAGTTGTAAACCATACAATTGTAATTCTTTTGAGCTACAGAGAGGGTAATTGTTCTCTTCTGAAACTTTACCACTGTTGTCTTCCAATTTTTTGGGGTAGATCATCTCCAAGAACACTAATATTTAAAAAAAAAAGAGCAAAAAATTGCCTATACATCTCATCATTCCAAGGAAGGAAAATTTTTCTTGTAAAAAAAGAATGAAAAATTGCCTATACATCTCATCATTCCAAGGAAGGAAATTTTTTCTTGTAAAAAAAGAATGA
The DNA here is from genome assembly GCF_042767895.1 of Penaeus vannamei. Classification (NCBI taxonomy): domain Eukaryota; kingdom Metazoa; phylum Arthropoda; class Malacostraca; order Decapoda; family Penaeidae; genus Penaeus; species Penaeus vannamei. The sequence goes on along the minus strand of NC_091563.1, from coordinate 41,679,701 downwards.
AAAATTGCCTATACATCTGTCTTATTCTATCAGCATTAAAAGGATCGGTGAATGACCATTTGGTTGTGCTTGAATTCTCTTTCCAACAAAAGAAAAACCTTTGAAAAATTATCAGTAGTGTTGGAGTCATGAGGCCCCCATGCTTCAGAAAGCTTCATATTTAGGAAAATACTTTTCCAGGGGGGACCACTTGACCCATTCGGCAGTCACCTTAAACCATTTGTGTTCCATGGTATATTTCTCACATATACTAATTTTGATACATTTCAAATGGTTCAGCAATGCAGAGTACGAATAAAACGGACCAGTGATTGTGATTCATCAAAATATCTAAATTGTCATTAGAAACAGTCAAATGACAGAATGCGCATGCTTAGCTAATGGTAGACAGCTGGGGCGTGGAGCGGCTGTATGCATGTTGTTTTATTCTTATTTGTTCTTCCCCACAAGCCGTATTTCAAGTGTTCAAAGGCTGAAATGCGCATGTGTGTGTGCGTGTGTGTGTGTGTGTGTGTGTGTGTGTGTGTGTGTGTGTGTGTGTGTGTGTGTGTGTGTGTGTGTGTGTGTGTGCGAGCGCGCGCATACGAAAATCCAACTAAAAGAAGGTTATATGCATATTTATATATACATATATGTGTATGGATGTATATATGTGTGTGTGTGTGTGTGTGTGTGTGTGCAAGTGCGTGTGCGCATATGTATGTATGTATGTATGTATTTATGCATGCATGTATGTAAGTATATGTTTATGTATACATATGTACAAAGTCAAAGTTGGTCCCATATCCAAGTGAACATAGAAGACACATTTGTACTAAGCTGCAAAATAATACAGCAGGGTGCCCTGTTCCCTTCAGCCCTGGCTTTGAAGCCCAGTATGCTATGCCAGTGCACTAGTACTCACTACAGCTGAGTCAGCTGAGAGAGACAATTAAGCATGAACCCAGGATCTTGTGATTGCAAAGCCATTGTTCATGCCACCTTATATATATATATATATATATATATATATATATATATATATATATATATATATATATATATTTATATATATATATATATATATATGTATGTATATATATATATATGTATATATATATATATAATATATATATATATACATATATATATTCATATATATATAAATATATATATATATATATATATATATATATATATATATATATATATATATATATATCTATCTATATATATATATACATATGTATATATATATGTATATATATATATATAGATAGATAGATAGATAGATAGATAGATAGATAGATAGATAGATAGAGAGATAGATAGATAGATAGATATAGATATATATGTATATATATTTATATATATAAATGTATATATATATATATATCTACATATTTATACATATAAATATATATAAATATATATATGTATATATGTATATATATATGTACATATATATAGATATATATATATATATATATATATATATATATATATATATATATATATATATATATATATATATGCATACACACTGACTGGCACACATATATGTAAATGATTATTCATGGATAGAGAGATAGATAGATGTATATTTTATACTATATGTATTATATTCTGCATGTAATTTTGTTTCTTTATAGGGATCATTTTCTCATTTTACAACAGAATTTGTGCATTGGCAATAATATGTGGAGTGCAGTAACTGTTATCTAGATAAATCAAAATTCACAATTTACAACCATGTTAGAACAATGGGGAGGACCTCACCACATTCAAAAGGGCTAAAGAAGGCCACATTGTATGAACTATACAATTATTATTGTATTCACATTGGCCTGAAGAGCTTCTGTTCTTCCCTATGCATTTTTCAGCATCATTTTCTTTTCTATCAAAAAGCTGATACACAAAGAAGTGTGGTTACTCACTGCGTGGTGTTGCTAGTATTAGTTACTGCTTAGGTTGTTCTGATTGCTCTGGTGGTCATTCCTCTTTTTATCTTTGTTATCCTTAATTAATTCCCATCAAAAAATGAATTTGATTTGATTTGTAGATTTGATGGAAATTGCCATTGAAGTGCAGCTGGCTACAGGACTAAATCTGAACTCCAGGAAAATTAGTATAACCATGATGGCATCACAGCAGGCAGTTGGTCAATGCTATTTCCCAAAACAACTTTAGCAATGTAGTAGAAAAGGCTAAGGAATACCAGAGCAAGTTTAGAGTCCTTTTATTTTTAATCAGAATATTTAGATTATCTATTAGTGGACAGAGAGACATAAAGAGAGAAAGAGAGCAAATGGATAAATGAATGAATAAGGGAAAGGGAGAAGAAAAAGAGTCAAAGAGAGAATGTTTGAATGAATGATTAAATGAAAGAAAAGGATACAATAGATGAAAGAAAGGGAGAGAAAAATCAAGAAAGTGAGAAAGGATTATTAAGAGAGAGAGAGAGAGACAGAAAGCCAGACATTGTGTTAGCGAATGAAAAAGATAAGAATAGATAATGTTGTAGAAGGCAGAGTAGTTAGGGGCAGGTCTAAGAAGATGAAGAATTTTTGTGAGATGAAGTCATTTTTTGGTTTTCCCAAAAAGCAAATTTGATTCTATGAGAGTGGCTGATGTTTATTAAAACTATTTCATATTAATCTCATTTGTTGACTATATTCATCATATGCTGTGAAAGAGTTAGTGCTTATTAAAGTGTTTCTTGACTCAGGCTATTATCTTAAGTACAATTCTTCTCTTTTCTTTATAAGAGCTCCCAGAACTTTTTAATTTCAGACATATGTTTATGCATATTTGCTTCCATTTCTCAGAATTGTGTTTATAAAATACATGACATACACTTTACATCTTGGAACCCTAAAAGGTAATGAATACTTAGTAATCCAGAAGAATGGTTTATTCTTTATGAATAAGGTGGCACAAACACTTGAATTACTGTCTTTCAAGTTACATTGAATCCCAAATTAAATGTGGCTGGAAAGAAATCTTATTTCAATAAAGATTATTTATGTTTTTTTTTTTTTCTCTCTCTCTCTCTCTGCATGGGTAGAACAGAGGGAAGGCAGTCACTGAGTAGTTTGAATCTTGAGTTTAAATTTGAGTTTGAGTATAAATCTAAAAAGTGTGTGTGTGTGTGTGTGTGTGTGTGTGTGTGTGTGTGTGTGTGTGTGTGTGTGTGTGTGTGTGTGTGTGTGTGTGTGTGTGTGTGTGTGTGTGTGTGTGTGTGTGTGTGTGTGTGATTATATACCTAAGTGTGTATATAAACAACATTTCACTTTCCATTTGAACACAGATTATTCATATTAATTACAAATTGAAGGGATTGCAGAGTTAAAATAGCAGATTTTCAATTCTGTTTTCAGAGAAAAATGGGTCGCCCAACATCTGAAATTTGGAAACACTACAAATCATACAAGATAGCTGAGAAGACTGTTGCTTACTGCAGATATTGTCTGTTGAAATATGGTTTCCCCAATGCCACCAAGATGAAGGCGCATATTGTGAAATGCAAGAAGTGTCCTGAAGAGGTTAAAAAGCACTTCAAAGAAGCTAACCAGGAGGCAGAATGTCTAGACAGCCTTGTGTTAAGGGAAGCCCTTGGAGCAGTTCAGAATGAGCCCAAGGTTCTCTCAGATGTGGCCAAACCTTAGCCTCACCGTGATCTGTCTCTCGAGTGGTTTGATAAAAGATGTGACGCATTATTAGCAGATTTTGACATTTTAGAATGTAAGTTGAGGATCCTAAGCTAACCATTTAGTTTAGTGTTTTTATTTTTTCAACAAAGAACAGAGAACAAGGTTGAATTGAAATCATATACGCAAAACAGTGCTATGGAAACGAAAACAAATAAAATCCAGTAATCTTTTTGGCTGTAAAATGTGATTTTGTAGAATAATATAGCATGAGTTAGCATTCAAGCAAGTGAGACAAACAAATGGATTATCTCTGTTAGTATAGTTTAACATTTCTAATTCTATCATAGTTTCTGTCAGTATTGCCAGTACATATACACAGAAGATATTTAGATGTATGTGGATCTCATGAATGCCAATCATGTGTACACACTGGCTACTCCATACAATTGTGGGACCTGAATTGACCTTTTTTTAAGAAATGCACACACACAGACACACACACACACACACACACACACACACACACACACACACACACACACACACACACACACACACACACACACAGAGAGAGAGAGAGAGAGAGAGAGAGAGAGAGAGAGAGAGAGAGAGAGAGAGAGAGAGAGAGAGAGAGAGAGAGAAAGGACAAAAGGAAGGAGAGAGAGAGAGAGAGAGAGAGAGAGAGAGAGAGAGAGAGAGAGAGAGAGAGAGAGAGAGAGAGAGAGAGAGAGAGAGAGAGAGAGAGAGAGAGAGAGAGAGAAATTATCTGAACAGTCTTTACTCTTGGAAGGAAAAAAAATGATTTTGTCAAGACCAAAAATTTAATAAATAATTTTCTATAAGATTATTTGTTTCATTCACCAGAATTATTATATTTATATATGATTATATTTCATGGTCTGCCTAAATGATATGCAAGAGTAACATGATAGGCCCAAAATTCTTCTGAGGGGGCCGTCTTGTCAAAATTGGTCAAGTAACTAATTTTGGCCATTTTAAGATAAGTTCTTTTTACAGAATTTGGCCTTGAACAAACTCCCCTATATTGATAAGCCCCACCTAAAGTTTTAAAAAGAGTTTAGCCCAATTAAACTTACCCCATTAGTAAAGTAAATAGTTGCCCCCTCCCCAAAAATAAATGAATAAATAAACAAATTAAATATATTAGCATTCATACTTTGTTTGTGCTTTCTTTAAACTATCACCCCCTCCCCCCCAGTACCACCCCCTCCCCCCATTACCACCCCATCCCCCCAGTACCACCCCATCCCCCCAGTACCACCCCATCCCCCCCAGTACCACCCCATCCCCCCCAGTACCACCCCATCCCCCCAGTACCACCCCATCCCCCCAGTACCACCCCATCCCCCCCAGTACCACCCCATCCCCCCCAGTACCACCCCATCCCCCCCAGTACCACCCCATCCCCCCAGTACCACCCCATCCCCCCCAGTACCACCCCATCCCCCCGTACCATCAGCCCATGCAGAGGAGAGGTATAAAAACCTCTATCAACTTTAATCTACATTCCCCCACCCCTTTCTCCGTGCTTGAAACAGAGATATTCATTCGCCATGTTAAAAAAGAAATATATTAGCATTCATACTTTGTTTGTGCTTTCTTTAAACTATCACCCCCTCCCCCCAGTACCACCCCATCCCCCCAGTACCACCCCATCCCCCCAGTACCACCCCATCCCCCCAGTACCACCCCATCCCCCCCAGTACCACCCCATCCCCCCAGTACCACCCCATCCCCCCCAGTACCACCCCATCCCCCCCAGTACCACCCCATCCCCCCCAGTACCACCCCATCCCCCAGTACCACCCCATCCCCCCCAGTACCACCCCATCCCCCCCAGTACCACCCCATCCCCCCCAGTACCACCCCATCCCCCCCAGTACCACCCCATCCCCCCAGTACCACCCCATCCCCCCCAGTACCACCCCATCCCCCCCAGTACCACCCCATCCCCCCCAGTACCACCCCATCCCCCCAGTACCACCCCATCCCCCCAGTACCACCCCATCCCCCCCAGTACCACCCCATCCCCCCCAGTACCACCCCATCCCCCCCAGTACCACCCCATCCCCCCCAGTACCACCCCATCCCCCCCAGTACCACCCCATCCCCCCAGTACCACCCCATCCCCCCCAGTACCACCCCATCCCCCCGTACCATCAGCCCATGCAGAGGAGAGGTATAAAAACCTCTATCAACTTTAATCTACATTCCCCCCCCCCCTTTTCTCCGTGCTTGAAACAGAGATATTCATTCGCCATGTTAAAAAAGAAATGGAATTAGAAGGAGGCTTCTCTCCCTCAGACTTCAACTTAAAAATAAATGGATAAACAAATAAAATATGCATGGAGTGCGTTAATGTATTTCGGTTGATTATCTGCTCGCTGACCCAGACACCGCATTCCCTATGCTTTTTGTCACTATGAAAGATGTATGCGCTATATGTGTGTTGTATTTCTAATGCTAGATTATCATATTATGTATAAATGTGTGGTGATTACTTGTGTTTATATTAAGAATTTAGATAGCGATGAGTACAAAGACTTTATGAGTTTTTTGACGAAAGATCAGGTCATATTTTTTTTTTTTTTTTTATCAAATGCGATAAGATTTCCTCGATTTGCTCTGTAATTTTCTTCATTGTTTATCCACTGTTTTTTTGTTTTTTTCAATTTTTTTTTTTATTTTTTTACCAAATTCCCTATCAGCATAGTCAAATATATCGAAATTTGGCAATTTTCGGAAATTTAGATTTGTAAAAAAGAAAATTCAAAGATAAAACGAAGTCGACATTAAGGGAAGTATGCAAGTAAAGAACTCATTTATTTTCACTGTAAGAAATCGTAATTTTCGTACTTTTGCCAATACTTGTAGATATTCTTAAAGAATGGACTGGCAAGTTTAATAGGTTAGGAATTGGGCAGTTCTCGCAAGAAATAAATCGAGTATGATAATGATGATGATAATAAATGAAATATAAAAAAGCATGGATAGACTCCGAAAAAAAGATGAAAAAAGCAGACGTCGCCACAATGGCCGGGTTTGTTAAAATCATTATACGAACATGCATATACATATAAATAAATGAATATCTATCAGTGTAGACATGCATATATACAGAACAGACAGATAAATCAATGCCTATTATCAGACAGACAGATATGTATTAATTTTTATGTACGTTTCTGTATATTCATATATATTTTAACAAACTGGCCGTATGTCACTTGTATTTGCATGTGTATTTACATAATGGTGAGAAGTTGGCTCTTGTTATGACACCAGACATAAGGTAGTCTAAAGAAACAATTGTGGTTAAAAAGCTCAAATTTTTAGGTAAATTGCATGGAATGGAAAGTTTCGCTTTGTGATGTGCTAGGAGAGAAAATTAAGTATGGTAGTGCTTGTCTTTGCTCATTTGTATTGATGTTTGTTGGTTAAGAGGTTATTGTTTACTAAGCTGCATGTGTTACTGACATGACCTCATCTAGTCCACTTTGATAGGTTTTTATCTATTGTTATTGTATGAAACCTGGAGCATCAGGGTTTAGACGAACTGGTTTTGTCACGTTTCTAATGTTGTCGCTACACATTGTCCATCATACGTCAGAGATGGGGATAGCCCGCATTTGTAAGATTCCGGTACTGCGAAAATTACAGGAATGTGTGTATGTATGCATGTAAACACACACATACATACACACACAGACACACGCACACAGACACACACGCACACACACACACACACACACACACACACACACACACACACACACACACACACACACACACACACACACACACACACACACACATACACACACACACACACATATATATATACATATACACATATATATACATATATACATACATATAAAGATAGCACAACAGTACAAAATAAAATTGAATCGTAACGTTTCGAACTTGTCAGAAGCTCCTCATCAAGCGGACAATTAACCGATTATCCGTCCGATATATCAAAGAAACTTTACTGTAAGATGCAAGCACTTTCCAACTCTCTGGCCTGTTTCCTGATAGCCTAGCCATGCAAACAATCAGTCAAAAATACCTGGGTAATACTGATTTTCCTAATGCGACAAGGGGTATCCCATGAATACCTACCTATCCTATTGAGGGGATAGAGGACATGCAGAATTCAAAAGTATGAAAGGATATTTTCCGTAGGTTGAAGGTGACGGTGATCATATCCAGTCACTTGGATACGTTTAAGGTGATTTAAGTGATAAGGTGAAATGAGTTAGTGAGGTAATATATCCAAATTATATCCGTAAATTTCCTGAAAGGGGGAGGAGTCATACAGAACTAGAAGCCCTGTGGGGTTTTGTTTTGTTATTTTATCAGTTGTGTCTATTATTTCAAAATGTAGATGATGTTTCGATATGATTTTTAGGAATAAGGTCGATAGAGATATAGGTAGATAGATACTTAAATATAATTGCATGTATGTACGTGGGGAAATAATTGTTTAAATATTTTTTTATTCCGATCACTTGAGACTAATACACAAATTATCATTTCTTGTTTGCTTTCAGGGAGACCGAAGAATGCAGGCAATAAACCAAGACAGAAAAGCAAGAAGGCGCGGGAGATGTAGCATTTGCCCGCGGAAAAACGACAAAAAGTCAGCCAAACAGTGCTCTCTCTGTTATAAATGGGTGTGCAAGATTCACTCGGTAGCAGATGGAAGGGTTGTTCTATGTGATAAATGTAGACCGCAGTGGTTTTGTTGATTAAGAGAAATTTTATGGGATTAATAAAGAGAACTTTTTAAAGTTGTTTTTCGATCCTTATCCCCCTCCTCGCATTACTGTTGGATGCTATGGAACCCGGATTTATCAGTCTTGAAGACAGGTTTATAATCTGGTGAGTGAGAAGATTCACTCTTAAGGCCGGTTTGGTAAACATTTTGTGAGGCCCGATCCAGTGAATATTTATCATATAGACAGGCATATACACAAACATAAATGCATTTTATCTGTCTAGGCATGTATACTTATCGCTTAAATAGATAGATAAATGTTTATCTACCAGATAGATAGACAAATGCATCTTGGATTCACGTGCATTGGCGGCGAGCGATCGAATCCCGATTGGAGAGGTTATGATGATCATGATAAAAATGCGGTAATGCATTATTCCATCTTTCACAAATGCATTTATTTTTGTGTATATGGATGTCCGTGTATACGAACATTCATCGGGTCGGGCCTCGCACAATTTTAACAAACTGGTCTTAAATTAATAAATAAATAAACGAGTAAGGCAAGTATTGTGAGAAGTCAAAACCAACACACAAACGTTGCTCACTGGTTTGTCCTCCTGGGAAATCTGCAGGAAAACGACCCAGAAGCAGGATCTCTTTTCCTGCACCACGACAGACAGCTGACTTTTTACAGAGGTAGATGATAAGGCCAGAGAAGAACCCCCAAAAAAAAGAAGTTTCAGAAATCTACTCTGAAGGAGGCCTGTGACTGAAGACTACCGAATTTTGATAAGGGTATGATACTTAAAACTCCTTTTGAAAACAATAAAACCTGGAATTGCAACAATATCAACCGGAAAGATAACACAGTGCATTAGTCATATGTCTTTCAAGCCTTATGTCAATCGATGGTTCTTTTTTTATAGAAGACGTAGTGTTATAAAGCAATTATCTGATATGCCAATACAAGTTTACTCAATGGCAGTTTACTTCATTATACTTCTGCTCATACATACTGAGTGTAACCTCACAGCAAGACTCCACAACTTTTTCTTTTTTATTTATATCCAAATAAAACTATTATTCACTACTGCATTGTCCCCCCTCCCACAATCAAAGGTAAAATTGAAATTATCCGTAAAATTGAATATTTCCATTTTACTGCTCCGTTTGCATAGATTTTCGATTAACTATATATCAAGTATATCAAGTAAATGAACTTTCGTTAAATTTGAAAAATATGAATGTACTTTAGTTAAACAAAACATGTAATGCTACACCTTAAGATGTCACCAAAAATAAAAACAAAACCCATGTAGTTTTGGAAACCTAAATTTCAACAGTAAATAGACACGGTATTGCAGCTGTATCCTTATTGGCAATCAATTGAGACTACGTGTTCCTCAGTTCTCTCTCTCTCTCTCTCTCTCTCTCTCTCTCTCTCTCTCTCTCTCTCTCTCTCTCTCTCTCTCTCTCTCTCTCTCTCTCTCTCTCTCTCTCTCTCTCAGTCGTGGTGTATCTCTCGTAGAATTAGGACGTGTTTGTGTGCTGTCCTCAGCCGTGAGAGATTTCCAGAACCCTGTGTTTACCCGCCCCCCACCTAGTCCTCGGACAGGGAGCGGGTGAGGTGCCTCAGGCCCTCCAGTGTTCCGCAATCTACCCAAAACTGTCGTATAACAGTCGTGCTCCAAAAAGACAGGAAATTGGATAATTAGTGTCATTTGCAAGAAGAATTTCTGGCAACCGCTCCCTGCACTGACCTCCGCCTCGTGGGCGGGGCTCAGGTCACCTCCCCAGGTGTCAGCATGGCTGGAGTTGCCATACCAGGGTCAAGCAATTATGACATGGAAACTGAAAGTGAATGTGCACGAGTGAAAGGGAATATGGAAAGTGGTTCCCATAAGAGGGAAAGGAACGAAGAAAGCGCAAGTGAGATGAGTGACACCGAGAATAGGTTCGGGCAGGAAGAGAAGAAGAAGAAATATGAAAGCAAGGAAGGGAGTGAGAATGAAGGCGTGAACGGCAGGAAGAGGCTGCTATTCCCGCAGAACTGTGCCATGAACTTCATGGAAAAATTAAGATGGGCCATGCAGCTGGGCCGGGACCACCGTAGTTTTGAGCCACTGTTAAAGGAAGGCAGAGGAAGGCCGTACCTCACGGTACGCGCAGGTCAGGCAGAACAAACCCTGACGATTCAAGGGTACAAGGGGACGGTGATGACTGTCCCAAAGGGTGAGGAAAAACTCACGAAAGTGATAATTTTCCAATACCCTACTGTACTGGACCCTGACTATCTCCTGGACGACGAAAGGTTCGTGTGGGTGAAGAGGAACGAGTCCAGGGGTGAGGAGCGGAGGCAGCTCGTAGCCCTCGTGAAAGGGGAGGTGCCAGAGAGGGTCTTCATCTCTGGAGCGGGGTACAGGAGGGTGGCACCGTATGTGGAGCCGCCAGTCATGTGCCTCAAATGTTGCAGATGGGGCCACAAATCGTGGAAATGCCAGCAGGACGCCCGATGTAGGTTCTGCGGCAAGAAACACGATTCTAGGATCTGTCGAGCAAAAATAGAAAAGGGAGACAGGATCAAGCCTTGCTGCTGCAATTGCGGAGGTTCGCACAATGCCGGATCTCTGGCATGCAGAGCGAGGCCTCAATGGAAGGTAACTTCGGCCGTTCCCCACCAAGGAGTCGCAGAAGAGGCACCGAGGGAGGCAGGGCCGGTCACTATGCAGGCAGAGGTGCCGAGGGAGACAGCAGCTCCTGTCCCGAACGCCTGGCTGCAGGGCCCACCGGCCGTGGTGCCTAAAGAAGATAAGCGACCGCAGGAGCAACATCAGACGCAGGAAGTGCCGCGCAATAATGATGGGGAGGCAATATCCGCACTCACGCAGATGATGCAGGCCATGATCAAGAGGATGGACGCATTAGAAAAACGGCTTGCAGAAAAGGAACAAAAGAAGGAAGAGGAGACCGAGAAAGAAATTAATAGTGAAAACAATAGTGGACTTGCAAGGGAAACAAATTTAGAAAGACAAATTACCATTAAGGGTAAAGAAAGGACAATAAAATCAAGCATAGTGGAAGGAACATCCTCTGAGGTCTTCCGGTCAGTCCTCCTAAAATGTAAGGATCCGGAGAAAGAAACCCTCCTGAAAAAATGGGAAATTATGCAAGAACTATGGGGAACTATTCAAAAAGTAGTAGAAAAGCATAAGGACACAATCAAAACCTGATGGAGCGTAGTATTAGAATATTATCGTGGAATGTTAGTAGTTTGCTTACCAGAGTTACAGACGTTCACTACTTTGTACTGAAAAACAATATTGACGTAGTTTGTCTCCAGGAAACCAGGGACACGAAAGGTGATACTCTCAAACTTAATGGTTATAGAGCGTACCACCTTCATGCCGGTGACCGAATACGGGGAGTGTCAACTTATGTCAAAAGTTCAATACCCTCTGTACTAACAGAGACGCCGTGCAGAACTAACGGCATAGAAAGTGTGTGTGTGAAGCTTCATTTGCAACAAGGTGAAATGTATATTGTCAACTTATACATCTCTGGGAGATCCTTTGACCTCAGATATTTACCTGACTGCATGTACTCTGACTCTGCTCTGATAGTGGGTGACTTGAATGCTAGACACCCGCAATTAGAGGAGAGGGGCAATATCAATGATAACGGTAAGAGGTTTTACGTTTTTAAAGGATAGGCCTGATGCATGCTTGCTGGGTGGCAAAGAGGCAACACACATCAAGGGTGGACGGCTTGATTACGCCTGCCTGCTTGGCAGACAGGCGATTCAAGGAGAATGTAAAGTGGTAAGTGAACTACTCAGTGATAATTTCGCGTTGTATGTTAAGTTAGCTGTAGGGAAAATACAAGTTAAAATTCAGAGAAAACGGCTTTCACTTAATGTAAACGACAGAGACCAGTTTGTTTACAACATAGAGAACTGGTATAAACACTATACACCCATATGTTTAGATAGGTTCAACCGGGATTTGTTGAGTGCGATAGAAAGATGTTTACCCACAACACCCAAGACACACAGAAAGGAAAAGGGTCATGGGGGAAGGAAAAACAGGTACTGCAGTGATAAGACACTTAAGGAATGGACATACATGCTAAGGTTGGCACACAGGGAGTGGGTACAAAAAGGCAAAAAGGAACAGGACAGAGATATACTCCTTGATATATCAAGAATGTGTGGGGAAAAACGGAAAGAAGTAAGGGAGAAATACTGGAAAGAATTTGCGCAAAACATCGAGGAATGCAAAAGCCTTAAAGAAATATGGCATCACGTCAATAAGGTGAGGGGCAAAACAAATAACCTCATCGGTCACCCACACCCAGAGGAGGAGGCAAACAAACATATTCAGAAATGGGCGAAGGCATCTTCACTGGTGTCATTGCCACAACACACTCGCGATGCTCTAGACGCATGGGAAATTGAACGAAAAGAACAAATACAGTTATCCTTAAATATCACTGCAGTATCTTGTCAGACCATAACTATACATGAACTCTTAAATGCAATCAAAAGGGGGAAAAGTACATCGCCAGGAGAAGATGGCGTTACATATGACATTCTAAATGCATTAGTAAGCATGGAGAGCAGCCCTTTATTAGATCTTTTTAACATGAGCTATTTGGAAGGTAGATTGCCGAAGGCCTGGAAAAAAGCCTTAATAATACCCATTCCTAAATCGTCAGGTGGATACAGGCCTGTATCTCTGACATCCTGCTTATGCAAGATGATGGAACGAATATTATTAAACAGACTAATGTATGTGATTGGAGATAAACTCTCTTGTAATCTGTACGGGTTTATGAAAGGGAAGGGAACATCTGATTGCCTAATTCAGTGTTTATCCAACGATGCAGAAAAGTGTAGAGTATTTGTTGATTTACAGGGAGCCTTTGATAAAGCCAACGGAGAAGTGATTATGTATGAGTTGGCAATGTTAGGGGTCACGGGAGCGTTGCTTAAGTGGATCGGTGACTATTTGTCTGAGAGAAGAGCTTGTGTGTGGTTTCAAGGCTGTTTGTCAGAGGAAAAAAATCTTGAGCTGGGAACACCACAGGGAGGCGTTTTAAGCCCAACACTTTTTAATGTACTGATGAACAGAATAGCCTCAGAGAGCTATCCTCAGGGCGTCCAGCCAATTATATACGCAGATGATATATTGATACAAGGGACTACACAGCGCCGTTTACAGACGGCGCTGAACAACTTTAGTAAACTTGCTCAAACATTAGGGCTGGTTATCAATGAAGAAAAGACAAAATTTCAGAGCAAACAAAGGGGCAACGTGAGACTCAGTTTAAATGACAAACAGGTGGAGAAAGTATTGACATATGAATATCTGGGAGTATACATTGGCTTTACTGCGTCAAGTAAAGATGCTGAGGTGAATCATATATTGACTCAGTGTAGGGCGCGACTACGGCCGCTCAGAGCACTTGCTTGTCGCGGTGTAGGAGCTGGGGTGCCCTTGCTGAGGCTAATCTACATTAGTACGATAAGAGCCTTGGTGGATTATGCAGCACCAGCACTTTCCATAGCCTGTCAAGGGAGACTCCGGAAACTTGAAACCATACAAAATGAAGCAATGAGAATAATCCTCGGGTGTCAAAGGAATACCAGGATAGATATAATGAGAGCAGAGACGGGATTGCAAAGCATTGTACAGAGAGTGAGAGAGGTCAATGCAATAGCGGCCATCAGGTTAATGAGAGGGACCAGTGGAAAGAAATTAGTGAGAGATATGGCCAGCGGTTTTAACAACACGAGATCATTTTATAGGCAAGGCAAGCGAGGATATATGAAGGAACTGAGAAATAGCATTCAATGTTATGGCCTGAAGGATTATTGTCATTCTCATCAGACACCTCCTAAGGTGCCGCCATGGGAGGATCAGGATATTAACATAGATGTAGATCCTCTCTCTATGAATAAATCCATGTATGAACCAGGTCAACTTAAAGCAACGTTCAGCCATAAAATAAATAGTCTAACACGACTTGACATTGCTCATGTTTACTGTGACGGGTCAGTCCTGGAAGATGGCAGAGCTGGGTGCGGAGTCATCATCAGACAGTTCACTGGGAGCGGAGTGGTCACCACAAGCACTGGGATGAGACTGAGCAATCACATATCTTCAACACAAGCTGAACTATGGGCAATACTGACGGCACTTAAAGAGATTGAAATCATTAACAAGGATTCCTACTTCTTTGTGGACAGCAGGGGAGCACTGTGTTTGACCACATAGTTGGCGAGTGTCGTTTGATGAAATACAATCATTCCACTCAACAATTGATTCATCTCTTCTCCGGGATTATAATTATATATTACGTGCGCATATTTTTTGTGCGCTGTATTTGATTATGTAAGCCCAGGAGAGGACTTATCTGGATGAGGGTGGGAGTGTTATATCACCTTAAAGATATGTAAGCCAATGACTCTGAATTCTTGTAATGCTTGTAATTCTTTATAAATTAAGTGCTGTATTTGATTTTAAATATTTTTGTACCTAAGTTTTGTATAATGAATTGTGAGCCCGCATAGGGACTTATTAAGTAAGGGTGAGGATAACCTAAGTTACCTCATCCTTTTGAGATGTAATCTTACTTTTGTCTCAATAAACGTGTCAAAGTCAAAGTCAAAGTCTCTCTCTCTCTCTCTCTCTCTCTCTCTCTCTCTCTCTCTCTCTCTCTCTCTCTTTCTCTCTCTCTCTCTCTATTCTCTCTCTCTCTCTTTTCTCTCTCTCTCTCTCTCTCTCTCTCTCTCTCTCTCTCTCTCTCTCTCTCTCTCTCTCTCTCTTTCTCTTTCTCTTTCTTTCTCTCTCTCTCTCTCTCTCTCTCTCTCTCTCTCTCTCTCTCTCTCTCTCTCTCTCTCTCTCTCTCTCTCTCTCTCTCTCTCTCTCTGCCTCCTTTTAATTTTCCGAACTAAGCCATAGCAGTTGCACAAAGAAAAATGAATAAATAAATAGAATAAATAAAAGAACAGAAACAAATATTAATCAAATAATGATAGTAATAACAATAATAAAATAATGATAATAATAATAAAAATAATAATAGTAGTGATAATAATAAAAATAATAATGATAATGATAATTAATAAATAAATAAAAAAATAATAACAGTAAAAATAATGATAATAACAAAACAACAACAATAAATAAATAAAAGTCAAGGTCACAGAAACGACAAGATTGTAAACATTTTATATGCAAGTTGTACCATGTAACACTATCACAGGAAAAGCTCAAGTCTCGAAACACATTTCATATCATAGAAGATTTTGACCTTTGAAGAGTTTGACCTTTGAAGATTTTGACCTTTGAAGAGTTTGACCTTTGAAGAGTTTGACCTAGGGAAGGTTAGGGTTGAATTAGGGCAAAGTGACTAAAAAAAATAAAAGTTTGTCACAAACAGGGGAATCAAAAACGTTCATAAAGAAAAGGTCAGCATATAAATGTATTTATTTGTTTGTGTCTGTTATGTGTTTGTTAATTTGTTTATCTGTGTTCGTGTGTGTTGTTTGTGTTTGTTAATTTGTTTATCTGTGCGTGTGTGTTGTTGTTTGTGTTTGTTAATTTGTTTATCTGTGTTCGTGTGTTTAATTTGTTTATCAGTGTGTTCGTGTGTGTTGTTGTTTGTGTTTGTTAATTTATCTGTGTGTTTGTGTGTGTTGTTGTTTGTTTGTTCATTTGTTTATCTGCGTTCGTGTGTGTTTTTGTTTGTGTTTGTAAATTTGTTTATCTGTGCTCGTGTGTGTTGTTTATTTTGTTAATTTGTTTATCTGTGCCCGTGTGTTGTTGTTTGTGTGTGTTGATTTGTTTATCTGTGTTCGTGTGTGTTTGTTTATGTGTTTGTTATTTTGTTTATGTGTTTGTGTGTGTTGTTTGTTTGTTATTTTGTTGATATGTGTTTGTGTATGTGTTGCTGTTTGAGTGTTTGAGTTATCTGTGTGTTCATGTGTGTCTGACTCTTCATAAAAATAACTTTAATGGGTCATTGCTTCTGGCTATGTCTTCTTACTGATGCGATCCCATGCCCACTGCGCTTCCCATGGCGAGGCTTCGAACAGGAAAATCGCATTTCCTTTATACAAAGACTTGGTCAATTTTTCTTCCAGGTAAAGTCGATTTAGCCATCCATGTTCAACCTCAGCCACTCGCGCCACCATTCCTGTGAGGAACACGTCTTCTATCCACAGGAAGGGAGCAAGGGTGACATGCTCCCACAGCTTCTTGAGGGCTACGTTGTCGATGAAGTAAGCCGCCCCTGTGGCATACGGCGGGAAATAATTCCCTGGGTATTCCTCCTGCAGGGGGATGAGAAGGACAAGGGCAGGTGTTATCATGGGACGTGATATACGGGTAGCGCCATTTTTATTTGGCGTCTTGAAACTCTGAAAAAAGTGGCTTTTTCTCTAGCGTGTTCTGGTGGTTGGCTTTGGTATGGGACATTACTATCGTAAACAAAAGTGAATTTTTTGTTTTCTGGTATCAAGTAAGTATTAAGTAATCTGTACAAATATTTATGGGACATCCTTTTTCGCTCTGTAATATTAGTTATTTCATGGTAATTATTTTTATCAGTATATTTCTTTTGAAGATGGTTCAGTGGGAACAATGGTAAAAAAAGGTGTTATGTCATAAGCGGCATTAAAGTTTTAAAATTACATCTTTACATCTAATACATTACAAGAGAAAATCAAGTTAGATATCACTGTTTTTTTTTTTTTTTTTTTTTTTTTTTTTTTTTTTTTTTGGAATATCCATTTACGGTCATAAGCTGAAAGGATCAACTTTTCCTAACCTGAGTACGTAATAAGGCCCTATCACACTATCACTTTTTCCGTCAATTTTTGCTTTTCCGTCTGAATTTGAGGTTTTCCGGAAGGGTCGTTCGTAAATGGAACACCTCCCTGACGAAGACGGTTACGACCGTTTCCGTCTAATTTCCGTCTTGATCTTGTGCTATTAATAAATTAGCTAGGATGAGTAACTGTAAGCATAAGCTAATGTTTTAGAACATTCGTATATGTATGCGTCATCATATTTCTTTAAAATAACGTAATATGTATGAAAATGTTCGTATGATTCCCGGGACCTCACTCCGATGGCGCCATGTTTGTTTACATGGGTCAGTCGTCGACTTTCACGCGGAAAGTCCATTCGCAAACGCAAAACATTGACGGAAAAAGGGATAGTGTGATAGGACCTTCATTAAAGGCGCTGTCACACTAGCACTTTTTCCGTCAATTTTTTGACAATTTTATTCAACATAAATACAAACATACTCGAATATAGCTCTTGATTTGACTTTGCTTAGTTGAAAAAGTTGACGGAAAGGTTTTCAGACGGAAACGATCATTATCGTCTGACTGGAAAATCGACAATTCGCTAAAAAAGAAATGAAAAAAAAAATCAGAAATTTTTCAAAAAATTTACGGAAAAAGCGCTAGTGTGACAGTAACTTAAAGCAACGTACGAAATGAAGACCTACCTTCGTCAGTGCCCAGCGGCCCTT
>NC_091563.1:41654276-41656776 GCF_042767895.1 Penaeus vannamei | reverse complement strand
AAAAGAGCATTCGAATGGAGGGGAGAGGGGGAAGGTGAGGGGGAGAGGGGGGAAGGGGAAGGGGAAGGGGAGGGGGAGGTGTGAAAAAAGAGCATTCGTATGGAGGGGGAGAGGGGGGGAAGGGGAGGGGGAGGTGTAAAAAAAGAGCATTCGTATGGAGGGGTGAGGGGGAAGGGGAGGGGGAGAGGGGGAGAAGGGGAGGGGGAGGTGTGAAAAAGAACGTTCGTATGGAGGGGGAGAGGGGGGGAAGGGGAGGGGGAGGGGGAGGTGTGAAAAAAGAACATTCGTATGGAGGGGGAGGGGGAGAGGGATGGAAGGGGAGGGGGAGGGGGAGGTGTGAAAAAAGAACGTTCGTATGGAGGGGGAGAGGGGAGGAAGGGGAGGGGGAGGTGTGAAAAAAGAGCATTCGAATGGAGGGGGAAAGGGTGGGAAGGGGAGGGGGAGGTGTGAAAAAGAACGTTCGTATTTAATATTATAAGATCGAAAGGCTACGTTTAGTTCAGTTTTTATATTACACATCTATGCTTTTTTTTTTTTTTTTTTTTTTTTCTTTTTTACGTAAACCGTGGAGCGTGCGTGACCAGAATACAAGATCTGAATTTGGGGGGAAAAAAAACATAGGAAATTCTATATGTTCAAGACTCATAGTTATTATCATGGCGCCTAACACGGAACTGGCTGATGTTTCGTCATATCTGCTTTATTTTTTTTTTTTTTTTTTTTTTTTTTTTTTTTTTTTTTTTTTTTTTTTTTTTTTAGAGGAAAGTTCAGGTAAAAGAGAATGAGAGACAGCAGATTTTTTCCCTTTTTCATTTCTATTTAATACATACATAATAGATACAGAGGATAAGACCAAATAAGGGTGAAGAAGTTGATGAATGATGGACAGAAAGAAAGAAAGAAGCCTAGAGAATAAATGCATGCAAAGCAGATAAAAAAGACAAAGCTGAAAGTATGAGAAAGAAAAAGAAAAACAAGCTGAAAGAATGAGAAAGAAAGAGAAAACAAGCTGAAAGAATGAGAAAGAAAAAGAAAAACAAGCTGAAAGAATGAGAAAGAAAAAGAAAAACAAGCTGAAAGAATGAGAAAGAAAAAGAAAAACAAGCTGAAAGAATGAGAAAGAAAGAGAAAAGCGAACTTAAATGAATATATAAAAGAAAAAGACGAGGTTGATCGTGTAAGAGGCGATATGCTAACCTATTTTAAAGTGATATATAAAATAACAACATATGATATAAAGTATAAATATATAAAATATAAAATGATATAAGATACTGATAAAGTGATATAAAATGACAACACTAAACAATCATAACATTAAAATAATGATAAACACAACAAACAATAAAACTAACGACAAAAACCGTAACATAAATAATAATGATATCAATGATAAACTCACCCATATGAAATTTTGTATTTTGCGAGATCAACGAAAATTCCGTCAATAAATATTATTACTAATGTCGTCAGAACCGCCAAGATCTTGTGTAAGTTTTCTGGAAGGATGAAAAATTTCCTATTAGAATATGAATTGAGTTTTTATTTAAAGCCATCAGTATTACTTCCGTTCTCTCCAAATTTTAATCCTTGGTATCCTTTGATAATTCTCATCAAGAAAAGCATTCAATCGTCCTTGAAATGCGCCCAGCCACTAAATCAAATGTTAAAAAATAAATGAATAAAAAATAAAAACGCGGGAAATCTTGATGACGTCACTGTAGGCAAATAGCCGATGCTTATGTTTAACCGACTATTATGATCTCTGATTTGCTATATTTTCGGATGATATTTGTGCCATGGACAATTCTCATCAAGAAAAGCATTCAATCGTCCTTGAAATGCTCCCAGCCACGAAAATCAAAATTTTCCCAGAAAAAAAACGCGGGAATTTTTGATGACGTCACTGTAGACAAATGGCCGATGCTGATGTTTAACCGACTGTTACAATCTCTGATTTGCTATATTTTCGGATGCTTTTTGTGCTTGGACAATTCTCATCAAGAAAAGCATTCAATCGTCCTTGAAATGCGCCCAGCCACTAAAATCAAATGTCCCAAAAGAAAAAAAAAGCGCGGGAAATCTTGATGACGTCACTGTAGACAAATGGCCGATGCTGTTGTTTAACCGAATGTTATGATCTCTGATTAGCTTTATTTTCGGATGAAATTTGTGCCATGGACAACGACGGAAATGCTATAGAAGAGGACGTGGTGCAGCCGAGCACGTTCAGAGTGGAATTAGACTAGCTTGAGCCAGAAAATTCCAGCTGTGGACGGGAAAGCCTGATGGTTTGGTTACCGACAGGCAATCAGGAAAGGGAGAATAGAGTAAATGGACGAATAGAGGAGTGACAAGAAGAAAAGAAGATACGGTTAAAAGATGATGTGAATTAGAGAAAGGGGAGAGAATAAGAAACATGGAAGGGAGAAAAAAAACAAGAAAGGGAGAGAATTAATATATGAATAAGAGAGAGGGGTAATTAATTGATAAATGAAAG
>NC_091563.1:41636776-41641776 GCF_042767895.1 Penaeus vannamei | reverse complement strand
CATTTATTCGGCAATCTTCTTTGATTGTTCGATGATACACTTCATGGTTCATTTCTCATTTATTCGGCATTCACTATCGCTTGTTCACTGATACACCTCACACTTTTCCCATTTATTCGGCACTCATAGTTGATTGTCCGATGGAACACCTCATGGCTCCTGAATACACGGGAAATTAATGCGTTTCTTGGGAATCCCGGTCGGGCCTTGGTTCAGCTCGCAGAAGCCAGCCATAAGAGTGTGGCACTTGCTCTTCGGATTCCCCCATCGACCCTCGTAACCCAGCCATTGCCTGAAGTATCATCAGAAGTATTAAACATCAAGGTTTATACTAAACATTACATTTATTGTAATGCCTGGAGCATTATCAGAAGTATTAAACATCAAGACCTACACTAAACATTACAATTATTACGAGAATAAGATACAATTCGTTGTTTATACTAAACATTACAATTATTGTGAAAATAAGATATAAGTTTTTTTTTCGTTTATGAGAAAGCACAGCGAAACCCAGCCATCGCCTGGAGCATTATCATAAGTATTAAACATCAAGACCTATACTAAACATTACAATTATTACGAGAATAAGATACAAGTTGTTTTCGTTTATAAGATAGCACAGCAAACCCCAGCCATTCCCTGGAGCAGATATCACAAGTATTAAACATCAAGACCTATACTAAACATTACAATCATTACGAGATTGAGATACCAATTCGTTTTCGTTTATAAGAGAGCACAGCGAAGGCATGATTATATTCTTCACTGTGCCCCTCCCTACCTGTGTGGTTGCTTCAGCGCTGCGCGATCTCTCAAATCGACGACGTCCAAATTGAGCCACGTGCGCCACTCCGTCCCTTCGTCCGTGAGGTCTTCGAGTTGCGGGAAGGAGTTATACTGGTGCAGTCCTGTGAAGAACAATGTCCAATTTATTGTCTTTCTTGTCGTAGTTATCGAGTATATTATCCGGTGGCTGGAAAACATGTTAAGAATGGTACGGAATGACTGACTGCTTTACCTGGCGCTGCCCACAGGCCATGGGATCCCAGGGCCGAATATAGGACTGGATGGGAACTCTCCACTCTGACTATCTTAGGATATTCTGGAGACATTGGAATGCCCTTCCTGGTATCCTGGCCAGTGTACTCGAAGTGTTGATGGTAAGAATTGTATTGATAGTAGGCACCAAAGTTATGAGACGATACGTACATGTTCAGCGGCACACGTCCCTGGAAGGAAAAGTGGCATTATCGAACTCAAAGCATATTCTAAAGAAATCCAATAACATGAAAACAATATGTAAACATACAGCAGAGTACCAAAGCAAAACATACTCTGAACTGGATCGAGACATGTTCCCAGTCTCCAACGTGCTTTCCCATGCCGACTTCCTCCCCAAAACAGGTTCCGTTGACTGGCGGCTTGTACATGCGGCCCAGGTAATATCCGAGGTTGATCGTGCACACGTCTTTCCCGTAGTTGTATGGGTAGAACATCCAGTAAGTGACTGTGAAGACTTGGCTCTCCTCGTTAATTTCGCGTTTCCTCGTTCTGACCGGTCGCTGAGTTGAGACCAGGTCGTCCTCAGGGTGTTTCAAGGGGTATGGCTGAGCACCTTCGCTCTGGTCGCTCAGAGTACCCGGGGCTCTAGATTTAGGCACGTCTTGATTTGTACCACTGAGAACTGAGATCATCGTGGATGTCAAAGGCCTCGGAGTACTTTCTTGCTCATGCAAATTTGGATTATTGCGGGGTTCCGTATAATCTGAATCTGAACCGATTTCCTCACCCTCATCAACGGTAAGGTTGTCATTCCTATTGTTGTAATACGTTCTATTATCATTATTATTTATTGATTGCCTGGACAAAGTCACAGCTTGGCTCTTTGTAGGTGCTGGCGACGTTGGCATAGCGTTTCTCGTGTGAGCTTCAATGGAGGGGGCGGTTGAAGCAGCCTGTGGGGTAGTCAGTGTTTCTGGGGGTGAAGGGCGCTCGTAGGCCGGGTCCGAGGTGCCTTGAGGGGCGTCAGCAGCAAAATCTTGCTCTGACAAACGCGACGAAAATCTTCCAGATAAACCATCGTCGTAGAATTTGGTCACGTGTCGGGATGTCCTCACGGGCGAGGAGTGGCAGGAGTGGATCACGGCGTACACGGGAGGGGAGTGGGTCGGAGTGGGCTTCTTGCCATACAGGAACTTTGGCAGGTGACAGTTTGAGCATTCTGGGGGGGAGCGAGAGATTATTTCCCATTAAAAATAAATAAAGAGAGGAGAGAAAACAAGATCAAATAACCAGACATAAAATCACAACGTGGAATTCCAGGAAGCAGTATTACCTTCGTCAAAGTGCGCCATCAGGAAGGTGTCCCCGCTCGCTGGACCAACAGGCAGAGGACGCAGTATAATAGTGGTCGACCCTTCATTCACACTGATGGGTGGGGCAGTACTCAGGGGGCTTTAAACAGAAGAAAGTTACTTGCTTTCATAATATATATATATATATATATATATATATATATATATATATTAATGCGGTATTCCATATTCGAAGCGGTATATGCCAGTTTATCAACTTTTTTTCTAGTTCAGCCATGTCACTTGTTTAATGTCAAGTTGCCAACATCTGAAACATCCATTGCTTACTGTCGTGTTAACCATGTATTAAACCCATTCACAAGCTTCGAGCTATGTCCAGTGCTTCTCAAACAAATATTCCACCGATATATACACACGTGCATACAGAAACACTTGTGCACATACACACACACACACACGTTTGTGAAAGATTTCCCTAGTAGCAAAGCCTCTCTGACTTTTCCCATAACATGCATAAGGTTTCACACAACCATCAAACTTTCTAATATACAGGTCATATTCACAATTTTGATCTTAATTTATATAAACCCAAGGTATATATATGCAGGTAATTCCACTTCTGTTTAGCCCGTTGAATCTAAAAATGAAAGTGACTTTTTCTCAAGAGTATTCATACAGTTATTAATGGTAAGGAAACCTCTGTTGCCATAAACAAAAGAGAGGAATAACCTCTGTTGTCGTAAACAAAAGAGAGGAATTTTGCTTTTACCTATGTTGATTATAACAATACTGAGTAAAGTATATAGATAATCATTTATCTAGCTATATCTAATAACTCCTGGCACGCTGTCATTGCTTCACACGATGATATTAACTCCACCCTTCTTATGAATTGTTTTTTTCAGTGCACTTTCTTTGAAAATGTTTCAGTAATAACAACTGGAAATAATAATATTAATAATAATAATAATAATAATAGTAATAATAATAATAATAATAATAATAATAGTAATAGTAATAATAATAATAGTAATAATAATAATAATAATAGTAATAATAATAATGATAGTAGTAATAATAATAATAATAATAATAGTAATAATAATAATAATAATAGTATTAATAATAATAATAGTAATAATAATAGTAATAATAATAATAATAATAATAAAGAAGCCTAGAAAAAAATAAAACATTTAACTTTTCACGTGTAAAAAGGCAGAGAGGTAGAGTTTGCCAACTAGAATCTAGGCAGAGTGGGGCTACCTATGTTAAAGCACCTTGCGCAAAATGAGAATGTGTGTAATCAATGCAATAATAGCAATAATCAACAATATTCGAATGATTTTCATGATAACAACAATAATAATAAGGATAATGATAATAATTAAGAGATATACCATCACGGGGAGACCTTACTTGGGGGTGACTTGGCTGAGAAACGTCTGAACATCGTCTGGGTAGAAGTGTTCGTCTGAATGCAGCCACACTAGCGGAGCCCAAGCCCGAGCCACTTCCTCGCGCTCTGAAGGAAGTCATGACAGAGTTAGTTTCGGACACAAACCACGTGACAGGAATAAGAGGAGCAAAGAAACATAAAATATATATGGATGGGAAGGACGTAGGAGCGTAAATATGTATAAAATTACGTATTTATTCAATATGTGCATACGCGTGTGGGTACTTATGCATATATATGGGTGTGTGCGTGCGTGCTTGTGACTGTACGTGTATGTATTTATGTTTGCTTGTGAAAACAGCATAGATATTTATGTAATAATACAATGTGGTTTCCTCCATATCGTATCCACACAAGAAGTATATATTGTACAGTATGCGTATGTGTGTGTAAATACATATATATGTATATATATATATATATATATATATATATATATATATATATGTATGTATATATACATATATATATATATATATATATATATATATATATATCGGCAATACTCGTGCAACGGAAACAGTATTAAATAACTGAAAGAAACAATCACTAATAAAAAGATCAAAACAAATATGAACTTATACGTATACATACATATATCATATATAAGTATACACATATACATACATATATGTACACATACATACACACACACACACACACACACACACACACACACACACACACACACACACACACACACACTCATTATATATATATATATATATATATATATATATATATATACATATCCTGCATACATGTAACCCAGCTATATCTATTGCCATATTATACATACTTATATAATCTTACATGTTTGCCCCAATCGTATCACACACACACACACACACACACACACACACACACACACACACACACACACACACACACACGCATACACACACACACACACACACACACACACACACACACACACACACACACACACACATATATATATATATATATATATATATATATATATATATATATATAAAAAACCCTAAATATTATATGCAATTAAAGTTTACCCCAATCGTATCTCCACGTACATATACATATACGCTGACCATTCTCCCTGTTTATTCCTCTCTTCTTGCCACAGCAAACATTCCAATCTTGTTGTCTATCCCCTTCCGCAAGAGCTATGTATCGATGTAACACCGGTTGTCACAAACTAACAACGTGAATTAAACGACCCTTAAACCACAGCAGGAGATGGC
>NC_091563.1:41632833-41636276 GCF_042767895.1 Penaeus vannamei | reverse complement strand
TTCTCTTTTAATTTAATTTAGATTATTGTTGTTTCACTGTTACCTGTATTTCTTCTTCTTGTTTTCTTCTCCTTTTTCTTACTTTTTCTTTCATTTTTTTATTTGTTTATTTATTATCATCATTTTTGTTATTGTTATTATTACTATTATCGTTATTGTCATTTTCTTTTTTCTTGTATTACCTTGGATGATTATTATCTCTCTCTCTCTCTCTCTCTCTCTCTCTCTCTCTCTCTCTCTCTCCCTCTCTGTTTCTCTCACTCTCTCTCTCTCTCGCTCTCTCTCGCTCTCAAGCTCTCTCTCTCTCTCTCTCTGTTTCTCTCAATCTCTCTCTCTCTCTCTCTCTCTCTCTCTCTCTCTCTCTCTCTCTCTCTCTCTCTCTCTCTTTCTCACACTCTCGCTCCCTCTCCCTCTCTCTCTCTCTCTCTCTCCCTCCCTCCCCCCCCCTCTCTCTCTCCCTCCCTCCCTCCCTCTCTCTCTCTCTCTCTCTCTCTCTCTCTCTCTCTCTCTCTCTCTCTCTCTCTCTCTCTCTCTCTCTTTCTCTCTCTCTCTCTGTCTGTCTGTCTGTGTCTCTCTCTCTCTCTCTGTCTGTCTCTCTCACTCTCTCTCCCTCTCTCTCTCTCTCTCTCTCTCTCGCTCTCTCTCCTCCTTCTACAATGGTGAAGCTTCTGTATTTGTCGTTCTTTAATGTCCTGTAGATTTATTTTCACTTTTGCCAAAGTTAATTCATTGAATGTGCTGTTGGCGAGATAGAGCAAAGTAAACAGTCATTTGTTCTTTCTCTTTCATCTCTCTCTCTAGACATCGCCGATATAGATCAACAACATGAAGAGGTTCTATCAAAAAATATATATACAAATATATTCATTATTATAAGTTGGTGCATTCCACTTCTTTCATTTATTTCATTTATTCGGCACTCGGTTCGATGATACACGTGGTTTATTTATTTCATTTATTCGGCAACTTCTTTGATTGTTCGATGATACACCTCGTGGTCCATTTCTCTCATTTGTTCGGCATTTATTGTTGATTGTGCGATGATACACTTCGTGGTTCCTCAATTATTCGGCATTTATTGTTAATTGTTCGATGATAGACATGGTCCATTTATTTCATTTATTCGGCAATCTTCTTTGATTGTTCGATGATACACTTCATGGTTCATTTCTCATTTATTCGGCACTCACTGTCGATTGTTCACTGATACACCTCACAGTCTTCTCATTTATTCGGCACTCATAGTTGATTGTCCGATGGAACACCTCATGGCTCCTGAATACACGGGAAATTAATGCGTTTCTTGGGAATCCCGGTCGGGCCTTGGTTCAGCTCGCAGAAGCCAGCCATAAGAGTGTGGCATTTGCTCTTCGGATTCCCCCATCGACCCTCGTAACCCAGCCATTGCCTGAAGCATTACCAGAAGTATTAGACATCAAGGTTTATACTAAACATTACATTTATTGTGAAAATAAGATATAAGTTTATAAGATAGCACAGCAAAACCCAGCCATCGTCTGGAGCAGATATCAGAAGTATTAGACATCAAGGTTTATACTAATTACAATTATTGTGAATATAAGATATAAGTTGTTTTCGTTTATGAGATAGCACAGCGAAACCCAGCCATTGCCTGAAGCATTATCAGAAGTATTAGACATCAAGACCTATACTAAACATTACAATTATTACGAGAATAAGATACAATTCGTTGTTTATACTAAACATTCCAATTATTGTGAATATATGATATAAGTTGTGTTCGTTTATGAGATAGCACAGCGAAACCCAGCCATCGCCTGGAGCAGATATCATAAGTATTAAACATCTAGACCTATACTAAACATTACAATTATTGCGAGAATGAGATATCAACTTGTTTTCGTTTATAAGAGAACACAGCGAAACCCAGCCATTGTTTGGAGCAGATATCATAAGTATTAAACATCAAGACCTATACTAGAATTATTACGAGAATGAGATATCAGGTTGTTTTCGCTTATAAGAGAGCACAGCGAAGGCATGATTATATTCTTCACTGTGCCCCTCCCTACCTGTGTGGTTGCTTCAGCGCTGCTCGATCTCTCAAATCGACGACGTCCAAATTGAGCCACGTGCGCCACTCCGTCCCTTCGTCCGTGAGGTCTTCGAGTTGCGGGAAGGAGTTATACTGGTGCAGTCCTGTGAAGAACAATGTCCAATTTATTGTCTTTCTTGTCGTAGTTATCGAGTATATTATCCGGTGGCAGGAAAACATGTTAAGAATGGTACGGAATATGATTGACTGTTTTACCTGGCGCTGCCCACAGGCCATGGGATCCCAGGGCCGAATACAGGACTGGATGGGAACTCTCCACTCTGACTATCTTAGGATATTCTGGAGACATTGGAATGCCCTTCCTTGTATCCTGGCCAGTGTACTCGAAGTGTTGATGGTAAGAGTTGTATTGATAGTAGGCACCAAAGTTATGAGACGATACGTACATGTTCAGCGGCACACGTCCCTGGAAGGAAAAGTGGCATTATCGAACTCAAAGCATGTTCTAAAGAAATCCAATAACATGAAAACAATATGTAACCATACAGCAGAGTACCAAAGCAAAACATACTCTGAACTGGATCGAGACATGTTCCCAGTCTCCAACGTGCTTTCCCATGCCGACCTCCTCCCCAAAACAGGTTCCGTTGACTGGCGGCTTGTACATGCGGCCCAGGTAATATCCGAGGTTGATCGTGCACACGTCTTTCCCGTAGTTGTATGGGTAGAACATCCAGTAAGTGACTGTGAAGACTTGGCTCTCCTCGTTAATTTCGCGTTTTCTCGTTCTGACCGGTCGCTGAGTTGAGACCAGGTCGTCCTCAGGGTGTTTCAAGGGGTATGGCTGAGCACTTTCGCTCTGGTCGCTCAGGGTACCCGATGCTCTAGATTTAGGCACGTCTTGATTTGTACCACTGAGAACTGAGATCATCGTGGATGTTAAAGGCCTCGGAGTACTTTCTTGCTCATGCAAATTTGGATTATTGCGGGGTTCCGTATAATCTGAATTTGAACCGATTTCCTCACCCTCATCAACGGTAAGGTTGTCATCCCTATTGTTGTAATACGTTCTATTATCATTATTATTTATTGATTGCCTGGACAAAGTCACAGCTTGGCTCTTTGTAGGTGCTGGCGACGTTGACACAGCGTTTCTCGTGTGAGCTTCAATGGAGGGGGCGGTTGAAGCAGCCTGTGGGGTAGTCAGCGTTTCTGGGGGTGAAGGGCGCTTGTAGGCCGGGTCCGAGATGCCTTGAGGGGCGTCAGCAGCAAAATCTTGCTCTGACAAACGCGACGAAAATCTTCCAGATAAACCATCGTCGTAGAATTTGGTCACGTGACGGGATGTCCTCACGGGCGAGGAGTGGCAGGAGTGGATCACGGCGTACACGGGAGGAGAGTGGCT
>NC_091563.1:41607833-41615333 GCF_042767895.1 Penaeus vannamei | reverse complement strand
AAACAGGTGTTCACAGGCTTCATGAATTATTCTAATTTAATTAATATTTGCCGTTTTTCTTCAGGATAATAGAATTTGTATATACATTATAACGTTACTGTAAGAAAACAATTATAAGCGTAAGTCAGATATTTGATAGGATGATCACAAAATCTAAGAGTCATGCATGAAAAGCTATTTTTTGTAATAAAAAATAAACAATAAAAGAAAACGAGGTACTATGACGTCATAACACGAGCACCAATGGACGCGTCCGTCGCTCAACGTAAACAAATAAAAGTAAACAAAACTCCAGTTCAGCGACGATGGCAGAGAAGAGCGAGTGAGTTGTTTCCTGAACAAGGGGCGAATTCTTCACTCTCTCAAGAATGTTATTTGTATTCCTCTAGTTGGAAGCACTGAAAATATCGTGGTTGAAGGGAGTTTTGCGATTCCGACTCATTCGAGCGTATTCTTGGCTTGATTTCCAAGGGAATTATTCGGTGCCATCTCACGCAAGAGCCGATGCTTGGCTAAAATCCCAGAAAGAGACCAAAAGAGAGTGGTGAGGATTATGCCATCAGGTCTGGGGTCGTTGAAGAAGAGGGTAGGCTTGTACGTGTAAGAAGAAGTATCTCGGAAAAGTGAGGGTAGAGAATTTATATTTACTAAAGGCCTATTGGGCATTGAAATGTCATGACCTTCAGTCACAGTATGTCAGTGCCAGGTTGGACATAGAGGAAATTGCAAGACCTAGAGTGAGGGGGAAGGAAAGTAGAATGAAGCATGGAAATAATTGCACTGTAATGGTTGATAATGTTACTATTGATGTTACCTCATCACCTTTCCAAGTATTCATTCCCTTACTGACAAATGAGGGAAAGATGTGTTGGCCAAAACTTCTCTCTCTCCCACTGCCACCCCAGCCCTGGATTAACATGGACGCCAAGTACCCTTAAACAAGACTGCCCAAAGCTACTAGACATAATTGAAGAGTTCTGCAAAAGACCCCCTTAATGCCAGTCCCAGACAAGGTGTACCTTCCTCTGGGGTCTAGCTGGACCAGCCTCTATGAATCGTTCCAGGACTACATGGAGGACGAAGGATTGGATCATACAGCCATTATTCTAACCAAGTTCATAGCTAAAATACAAGATTACAAGAGAAGCATCACTGCCCCCAAATGCACCACCTGCTACATCTCTGATATGTTTAGGATACAGTTCGAGTCCCTGGATTCTGTGGCTGACAAGGAAAAGATTGTATCCCTGACACGCAATAGGCATTAGCATTTTATCTTCATTGTGTCAGTCATAAGCAATATAATGATTATTCTTGGAATTAAACAACCTGTTGCCAATAAGAGAAAAAAAAATTATTAATAATTATAGTAAAAATATTTATTAGCTATATTAGTTTCATTGATATCTAATGTAGGAATGAATTGCAAAGTATATTGAACAATACTTACCATATGCTGAAAAAACTCCATCCTATGTTTTGTTATATTTTTTTTATTGTATGTCTGCCACTTAAACCCAGCTTTAGATGCTCATATCTTAAAAGTAAGAAATTAGCGCACTGGCACCATGTCCATAAGGTGCTTTAGATACAGTAACTTGGGGCTGACTGAACAAGACTGAGGCAAGACATTAGTGTGAATGAGATGGAATATTGTGAGCTTGAGGCTTTTTTTTTTGTTTGTTTGTATAAGAGGAAGGTTTATTATTCTCATCACTTTCATGTATCTGAATTGTAGTTGTTGCAGAATGCTGGCATTCTTACAAGGGAAATGATATATAATCATTCAGACTGAGATTGATGTCATTCACTTTCGTTTGGAAAAGTTAATTATATCATACATGTCTAATTGCCATAAGATATTGGAATATTTACTAAGCTGAATTTTTTTTCAATTTTATTTTTTATTATATACATTTTTTTTTTTTTTTCGTTATAGTATTTCATTGACAAATAAAGTCTTTGATTGACTAAGCAGTTCAGACATATTCCTAGTGATTAATATGAACCTGTTTATTTCAGTTCCCAAGACGCAGACCTAATGCCAGTCGATGATACTGCCAAATCAGCATGTAAGACAGTTTGGACACCTTATGCCACCAGGTCCAAGTCTAAAAGAAGAAAGGCTAGAAATCTAAAGGTATGAGTTAGACCATAATGATATCCTGTCGTCTGTGCATTACTTGAGATGTAAATTTTCCCTCTCATTTAGATATCTTCCTTAACCCAGTGTCACCAGAGATGTTTAATGTTTACCGTAATATTGTTATGTAAAATGTATATATACATAGGTGGCTCCACAAGGGCAAAACCACCAAGGAGACAATTAGTAGACCTTGTGAACTCAACAAATTTCTCCTTTCTTTTAGTTTTTGGGATTTTTTTTTTTTTTCTAATGTGATTAATGTTGATGCTGTTATTATTATTGACACTGTGATTATTACAGTGCTATTACCAATAGAGCAATTTTATATAAAAATAAATATTTCCAAAAATCAATGAAATAGTGTTTAACAGAGTCCATGGTGACTAAGTACTTGTGGAGCCATTTATGCATAGGTACAATTAATAAGCTAATCTCATAGTACTAGGACAAGGCTGTCATCCCTAACAGCATTGAGTTATGTTCTTCATTTTATGAATAAAAATAAATCTGATACTTATGAACAAAATGTAATTATGAATGACTAAACAGAGCTCAATACCTTATCTCATAGAAGCTTTATGTAGCAAAAGAGTCTGATTGCCATAGCAAACCCTAAGAGTCTCTGTAGTGCTTTGTCTTGCCAGGAATATACAGTTACTACAAAAAAACTGGACCTAATCCTCATCTAACCAAACCTTAACAGATGGTTACCTCTCACTTCAGTATAATGATCAGCATTCATATTTTGCTGGGAGGGAAGTACAAGCCACCATTGCCATTAGCACCATTGAAACTTCCCCAAGCAATGACAGATTCTCAGTGTTTAATAGTAAGAGAGGGGTAGGCTCGGTTATATCAGTGTGCTGCTGAAGAAAATTGATTAGAAAGAAACAAAGAACCCCATAATATTGGTTACTTCGGGATGGAACTACCCTGCATAAATCTTTTCTCATGAATAAATAGTAGCTACTGAATGTATTGATACCCCCTTTCAGTTGTCCCTATCATGATGTCAGAAGTCTGCAGTGGGAGTTGCTTTCATCAGATTTTGATTTTTGCAATAAAAAACAATCTACTTTATTACCACAGGCAGTCAGAAAGTTTGTTTTTTTTTTGTGGTGATTGTACTTAATTTTTCCCTGTTATTATCTTTCTAAATTTAATTTTTTTTTATGTAAAGTATGATTAACATCATCTGGCAGCAAACCATGAGCAGCATTGTTCTTTATGTTGGATATTCATTACAGAACATATTACACAGTTATTAACTTTCCCAATGACATACATTTTAATAGAAAATATTTTGCATATATTGCTGATATTCATAACCATTGGTAAAAATGGTCTAACATGTCTGTATAGCAATTTATTTATTTATTTATTTATTTAGTATATCTCACTGTTCCATTTCAGGAGTGATGATATTATAAATAATTTGTAAAGTGTTTATTTATTATGTTATCACATTTTCTATTTCATTCTCTTACACAGAAGAAAAAAAATTCACGTTATGTACACTACTATCAGAATTTATATCAAGAAAGGACGAACAGTTTTCTTTAAAAAATATCAATATTATTGGTTGATTAACTATTCTTTTTCTTTCCTTGTATCTTTGTATATTTTAAGTATTGTACATATGCCTAATAAGCCGCTCTTTTACTTTAAGGAACTGGAGAATGATCACACAAATACTGAGCATAAAAATGAACTACCATCCAAGAGGCTAAAAGGAGATGAATTTGACGTAAGTTCAGTTTAGCCGTATTGTGCTTAGAGAGCATGTAAACACACACGATCTGTATCATGCATTAAAATCACATTTTCTTTTATTAGGGTTCATTAATGAGGTTTTGCACAATAACCCATGTGTTTAGTTTATAGAGAGTATTAGTTTATAGAAAAAAATGGTGGCCGCTGGATATTTTGTATTTTTGTTGTATTCATATTTTTGTTCTGAATTAAAGGGTAACTTCCCACAAGGCTCAATCTTCTAATGTTCTATGAAGTGATTACGACTCCAGCTATTTGTAGCACATCGGGGAAAGGTGTCATTTATAGAACCTGTAGGTCAAGGTTATGCATGTTTCAGGTTGTGGCCAATCCATTTTTATATTTTGTTATATATATATATATATATATATATATATATATATATATATATATACATATATATATATATATGTATATATGTATATATATATATATATATATATATATATATATATATATATATATATATATATATATATATATATATATATATATATATAAGGATTGACAGGACTCCAGTATCCAAAAATTTTGGCTTTTGGGAAGAGAGAGAGAGAGAGAGAGAGAGAGAGAGAGAAAGAGAGAGAGAGAGAGAGAGAGAGAGAGAGAGAGAGAGAGAGAGAGAGAGAGAGAGAGAGAGAGAGAGAGTGAGTGAGTGAGTGAGTGAGTGAGTGAGTGAGTGAGTGAGTGAGTGAGTGAGTGTAAGCAAGCAGAGTGTAGTAATGTAGATCTCTCCTCTGTGTTGCAGGGTAGCAGCCCATCAAGTGGTGTCTGCACATTTCCAGCATGCGTCAAGGAAGAACCTCCCGATGTAACTCACTCTCAAGAGCATACAGATGATCAAGTAAGACAACAAACTAAAAATACTGAATGAAGTATATTTATGAATTATAATTATTTTTATAAAAAGTAGTTTCATTGGCAATATTATTATATTTATCCTTATATGATAGTCATTGTGATGTGTTTATTCATTATGTTATTGCTAATTTTCTTTTGCAGATTTTTATCAAACAAGAAGTTATACTTAAAGAAGAGGTGTTCGGAGGTGATGAGAATGTTGAAAGTCCGGTAATTTACCCTCTCTCTAATAGTGACAGCAATGAATCATCAGCATCAGTTTTGGAACCAACATTATTAGGAACGTTAGACCACTCAGAGCTCCACAAGTGTCTCCTGAGTACAGAAGTCAACAGCATAAGCCACTTGAACCCTCCTGATATTCAGCCAAACACCACAGTGAATTCAGATACCTTTGAAGATAAGAAAGAAACCTTGTAAGTATGAACAAAGTGTGTAAATACACACGCGTGACTGTTCACACACAGACGCGCGCGCACACACACACACACACACACACACACACACACACACACACACACACACACACACACACACACACACACACACACACACACACACACACACACACACACACACACACACACACACACGGGTGTGTTTATGTCTACATGTATAGGGATATGCAGCCAGTTTTGCACAGGAGGAAGAGTTAAAGATAAAACATGTATTTTCATGTGTCGCACAAATATACTAACATGAAATTATTTCTATTTGCAGAGTACTGAATTATGTCCAGACAAAGTCGAGGATGTCAAGGGACCTGATAGAAGATATGTTACCTTTGAGATATAACCACAGAGTGATAACATGTAATTATATGTCAGACAACAACATTCCTGGATTCAACTTAGAAATTGATAGTACAATAACAACGATGCAAGACATTAGGTACTGGCTGCAAGAATTTAGCGAGCGTACCTGCACAAACTGGAAATACAGCTATGGGATGGGCTCACTCAACAGGTCATGCAAAGTTATGATAGTCTGTAATGGTTTATCGAATTGCAAAAGAGAAAAGGGCAAAGGAGAACATAATTGCAATGCTTTCATTCACATTAGTCTTAATGAGGAGAGTGATAAGAAAATTAGTGCCATAGCAGAAGGCTTCTCTTCAAGAATATCCCTGTCTTTTGTGCATAACCATCCCGTAGTGTTTAAAGAAGCATTAGGTTTCCAAAATATTCGTCCAGATGTAATAGAGAATTTTCGTTGTTATTTCTGTGAGGGGCACACCGCAGCCAGTGCCTTTCATTACCATCAAACTAGGCTCTGGCTTAGAGACTTGGCTGCTGAGTCGTTGTATGATGATTCTCTCAATCCAAAGCTGAGGACAGTTAGATACATGTGGGAATCATGGAAAAGGGATAAAAGACAAAAACCTTTTAGGACTAAATCAAATGGTAGTGGCAAAAAGTCTCTCATTGATGCTGTTATTGAAAGATTACAAAAAGTGAAGCATGAAAGGAAAGTAGAATATCTTATAGTGAAAAACATTCCTTGTATAACTATAGTTACTCCTGTGATGAAACGTGCACACACAACCCCAGAAGCAGGGCTGACAGTTTTTGTTGATACTGTCAATTGTGGAGATAACAAAGGGAGTATAACATATGTGACTTGTGCTACGGCTACTGGAGTATTACCTCTAGGTGTTGTCATTACTGGCAGTATAATGTGTGATTACAGAATTGCTTTCAAAAATCTATCAAAACTGGTTGGACAGAAAGCATTTGGAAATCGTGGAGCACCAGTGATTTTCATTGTAGATGGCTTTGAATCTTGTAAAGAAGCTCTGAAGGACTGTTTTCCAAAGAGTCAGGTTTGGATTTGTGCTTCTCATCTTCTGCGGTTGGTATGGGCGTGGCTTAGTGAAGTATCAAATGGTATTAAAGAACAAGACAGAACAATACTTATAGGCCTTGTGAAAAATATTTTATATGCTCCAACACCTGAATTGAGTAGACTGGCATACAAAATGATGTTAGCACACTCTACATTCGTAGAGTATAGTGTTTTCAAAACGTATATGGCAACATTATGGAATAGGAGAGGTGATATTGGATTATTCTATAAGTTGCCTATACTCCACAAGGAATTTAATGACTTATCGAAAAGAGTATTTATAGATGCTATCCTGA
The DNA here is from genome assembly GCF_042767895.1 of Penaeus vannamei. Lineage (NCBI taxonomy): Eukaryota > Metazoa > Arthropoda > Malacostraca > Decapoda > Penaeidae > Penaeus > Penaeus vannamei. The sequence goes on along the minus strand of NC_091563.1, from coordinate 41,608,412 downwards.
ACAGTTGTCGGTCTTTTAGCTTATTGCTTCTCATTGATTATGTGTGTATTGAAGTTGAAGAGTGTTTCCAGCAGAGAGTAACAGAGTTTATAGAAAACACGTCCTGTCAGTTTACATTTTTAAGTTGTTTAGATAGTAAAAGTTTGCCAGAGATTAAGACCACGAAGTCATATTATAAAGTAAGTGGTGTTTCAGATCAGGATGTATGGCACACTGTGGATCTGGAACCCTCAGTTTGCTCTTGTCAATCAGGAGAAATTGGGGGCTTCTGTGAACACCAGCGTGCAGTTTGGAAGATGACAGGCAAGCAGCCTTTGGTAATGCCTACTCTTGATACATCGGACAAGTTGAGGTTCGCTGAGGTTGCCTTTGGAGGATCAGGTTATGAAAGGTTTAGTAAGATAAAGTATGATATGGTGTTAAAGTCCTTGAAGGAAAACTTAGCAAGGTTAGAAGCAGTTGCTAGTCAGAATATTACCAATTCTTTTATAGGAAAGATGAAGAAGTTAAATGAGTCTCTAAGTAAAATCTCTAATCTAGATGAATTAGGTAAATTCTGTGAATTTGCCGGGAACATCC
>NC_091563.1:41600333-41602833 GCF_042767895.1 Penaeus vannamei | reverse complement strand
CTGAGCATTTGTAATATTTGTTTACCTTGCAATTCATTTTGAGTACAGTATTTTATTAAATATTACTCTTGCTTGAAATAAAGTCATCTTGTTCAAAGTATGCCGAGAAATGCATTAATTTGTCGTTTTTATTCACATGTGGAATACATAACGAAACTTTGATTCCCATTTTCCCGAAATAGGTCAAGGTCGACACTTTCTACCTTTCTGACTCTATTTTTTTACATAAACCAGACGTATTATCTCTTTGACGGTTATCGCGGTAGATTATTTATCAATATCTTACCAATGTTAAACCCGTTTTTAGTAATAGAGTCATATACGAATTATAAAATATAGAAATAATTTGCACTGAGTGGCAACAATGACTGAGCATAATCTGTCAAGAAAAAAAATGTTAAATTAAATGCAATAAATGTTCAATTCAAACTCAAACATAGCGGTTAAAATGTCCCGTATGAAGAGCCCAAGTTATGACGTAACTTCCGGGTGAGTGACTTCAGCATGTCATAATAGGAAGTAAATCTGAAACGGCACATTTGCAGCTGCTTCCTTCTACTTTATCGTTACAGATGTGCCTCACTTTATCTCTGAACATATGTTACAGTGTGTTTTGTCTTCATGGCGTCTGTTTAGCGGGAGGATAGGATCATAGAGAGACATAAATGCAGATAATGTCAAAAGATGACGTAAGAGTAAACGTGAAGGGTTTACGGAGATATTTCCGCTTATGAAGGGAAAATAATGTAAATTAATGGTGTATGCATACTCATGATGTGGAAAAAGTAATGGTGTTTTTTATTTCTTATTTGTTATGTATGTATCTCTATAGCCTAATTATATTTTCTCGTATATACTTATTACCTTATGACCAATACAATAAAATACATTGAAATAGAACATCCGGGCATTTGTAGTGCTTATTTACTTTACATTTTGTTTCGACAATATTTCTACCAAATACTCTTGCTTAAAAAAAACATAATTTTCAAAATTTTGTTATGCGTATGTGGAACGACACTTCGACCTCGATTTTCCCGAAATAGATCAAAAGTCGACGGTATTCCCTCTTCTGACATTTATTCTTCCACTAAAGTCAGATATATTATACATTTCTGAAGCTTATCAAGGTAGGTTATTTCTCAATGTTTTGCCCTCTAATATTTGGTAAACACACTGTTACTTCAGAATTTTGAAGAAAAAAAATAATGGTCTGACGAGATAGCGATGACTAAACGTAATTTTTCAAGCATGAAAAGGTATCAGTATTGCCTCACATTGGAATAAATGTTCAATAAGGACTCAAAAATATCCTTGTACACCTTCACTCCCGTAGGATGAAGAGCCCGAGGCAAGACGCAACTTCCGGGTGAGTGACGTATGTAGGATGCCATAATGTAACATAAATCTGAAACATGACAGTTACAGCTGCTTCCTTCTACTTTATCGTTACAGATGTGCCTCATTTTATCTTTGAACATATGTTACAGTGTGTTTTGTCTTTATGGCGTCTTGTCAGGAGAACTGAGTGTAGTAAATGTAGATAATGTCAAAGGATTGATGATCAATGAATATAAATGGTTTATGGTGTTATTTTAAGATAAGTAATGAAAATGTTTGATCAAATGAAAGAATATTTAAAAGGATTAATGATGAAAGAATAACCAGTAACATAAATAATTTAAAAAATAATTAGTAAGAAATGATAAAAAAAAATAATTAATAAGATAAGTAAATGATGAATAATCAATAAAACAAAATTGGAAAAGAAACAGCAAGCACAACTTCAAACACCTCAAGCACAGACACTCACCTAACCTAATATGTTAATATCCATTATTCACCCCACCTTTCTTTCTCCTATACTGACTACAGCAACCCAACCTGATTTCTATGACCTCAGAGATGACCATGTGATGTGTTATCTTTCCCTGTAACAAAACCGTAACAATTGCTTTCTAAGTTTTCCCGCGTTTTTGGTAAAGTAAACAACGTGTGTGTGCCATTTACATCCAAGTTGATCATGTGATATGTTATCTTTCCCTGTAACAAAACCATAACAATCACTCTCTCAGTTTTCCCGCTTTTTGACAAGGTAAGCAACGTGTGTGACCTTTGCCCTTTTACCGTGCACGTAAACCGCCGCTTCCTGAGTCTAGAAAGATGCTCAACTCAACTTCCTCTTCATTTTCTGAGGTTGTAATAAAAAAAATGGGGAAGAAAGGTCCTTGTTGAGAATATGAATTGCTGTAGATGGTTTGGGGATGAAGTGCATGTATGTGTATAAAGGCGTGTGTGTGTGTGTGTGTGTGTGTGTGTGTGTGTGTGTGTGTGTGTGTGTGTGTGTGTGTGTGTGTGTGTGTGTGTGTGTGTGTGTGTGTGTGTGTGTGTGTGTGTGTGTGCGTGTAGATGCCAATTTACCCGCTCGGGTTGTTTTTTTCTGCCTGGTTGGGCACCAAATTCAATATGTGTATTAAATCATTATCGAACATGTAAACAA
>NC_091563.1:41572833-41597833 GCF_042767895.1 Penaeus vannamei | reverse complement strand
GGAAATTGTATCTGAAAAGCAACATAGTTTTCTTAGTATTATTAACCTCAGTAACATTTTTATATGAATCCACTTTGGTTACCTCACGTTCTTACCACGTGGGTTTTGGTGGTATTATCTTGTACTTTAGTCGTTTTATCTATTGTTATTATCATTTCATCCTCATACATTATTTGGTTTCCTTCGTCCTCATGGAATAATATGCTGTTGTTGGTTATATATTTAGAGATTGGCAGCATAGTCTTGGAAATGGATGAACGCACCACGAGAAACATATTTTGGAATTGGCGCCTCCATTTCAAAAAGGCCTTGGCATGGTGAAAGGCAAAATCGCCTTTAATAACTCTATTTACGGATGTGCACACGCACGTACGCACGCACATTATTATTATTATTATTATTATTATTATTATTATTATTATTATTATTATTATTATTATTATTATTATTATTATTATTATTATTATTATTATTATTATTATTATTATTATTATTATTATTATCATTGTCATTATATATTCAGGTATGTGTATGTTTACGTATTTTTTAATTATCCTGAGAATATTTCGGCATTTACGAATGTGGGAGTTGTAGTCGTCTGCTACATGAAAACCATGCTGTAATCTTCGACTATTTTATTTCTCTCTCTTTCTGCAAAGAATTGCTGTCAGTATCTGATATTTGCAACTTTACTACCTTTGAGTTGTATTCTGCTTCAGTGTTATACAGAACACAAGCAAAAACTCTGCCCCAGTATAGATTACGCAATAACTAGCAATCACTTTCGTATTTAAATTTTCACAAAAAGACATGCCAAGACGTATATGTGTTTGACATGTCTTATAAGTCTGCAGGTCACGTATGTATATATACTGTGAATCAGCCGAACCTTGCGAAAATGTCCGGAAGCAATAATGCAGTATTGCAAATGTCCTTGAAACCTGAGTCATTGATCAGGGTGATGTATGATAATATACATAGTAATGTGTGCGGGAGTATGCTCGTACGTCCTACATTTTTTAAAAGGATACATGCGTTGGTGGATATTTAAGTCATCTGAAAATAAAATACTATTGGTCGGGAGTGAAGTATGATCTCATGGCAAAGTGAATCCAAAGATTTCGCCATTTCTTGAAATCCATGTCACGTTTTTCGTAAATGACGAGGTTCATGTGTGCCTGCCCAGTCGTTATCATTTCGATACGCACTCTAACAAACACCCCTTATCAGCCATAGTCCTTATCTAAAACAGCCATCATCCATATATAGACCGTAGAAGGCGCACGAAAGGTACGACAACTTGGCCAGGCGCGCGAGAGTCCCTTCGCCCGTGTTAATTCCAGCCGAGCAGCCATTCAGTCTCGCGCCTCAACACAATGCGTATGGTATTTGGGCAACAATCTTTCTTAATCTTTTCACAGGCTGTTTACTGGTGTTACTTTAGGAATCCCAAGACTCTGCCGTCGTGATCTGTTAGAAATTTAGGTGCATAATAGTGAGGGTGTCTTTGAAATATGCCGAGGGATAAGAAGAACAAGCGTGCTGCTGCTGCTGCTGCTGCTACTGCTGCAGCTGCAGGTGAGTACCAAAAAACTTTTGTTCTTTTGCTAACTTTATAGTTGTGACAGGGAATGTTGTTCATTAACAAGGAAGTTCCTTCTGCGACAAGGAAAACGGCAAAAGATGTGTTTAAACAGTAGCTTCTTTTGTGTGCAGTGGCCGCCAGCTGCTCTTGCTTTGTCTGTCGTGTCAGCTGTTCCTCGCTGGCACTCGCTCCAGTTGCATGCGAGAGAAGGGGGAAGGGATGTGCCCAGCGCCCGTTGGCCCTGCTCGTTCTGCTTGCCTGCTCGTGTCACCGAGAGAGTGAATTTTGTGTCAGACAGAACCATTGGCTACTAAATCGTACTTTATTGTAGCGATGTTACCTTGATTTTACCTTGCTTCATTTCTTTTATTTTACCTTGCTTCGTTCCTTTTATTTTACCTTGCTTCATTCCTTTGATTTTACCTTGCTTCGTTCCTTTTATTTTACCTTGCTTCATTTCTTTTATTTTACCTTGCTTCATTCCTTTTATTTTACCTTGCTTCGTTCCTTTTATTTTACCTTGCTTCATTCCTTTGATTTTACCTTGCTTCGTTCCTTTTATTTTACCTTGCTTCATTCCTTTTATTTTACCTTGCTTCATTCCTTTTATTTTACCTTGCTTCGTTCCTTTTTGTTTGCTCCTTTCTGACTTATCAGTAGATCTCCATCCTCATCTGTTAACGGCACGGCACAAGACAGTGTCGTCCACGTAGATTTTATCATTCGGATTTCTTGTGTTTTGCAGTGTGCTATTAGGGCTTTTATAGTCGACAGTATGAAGACATTATTTGATGTACAAATTCAGTATTTGCTGTAGCTCTTTCAACTTTCATCTTTAACTGTTGAAGGAACAAATTATAGATATTTGTTGGTAATTGTTGAAGACCGCGACGCACCCTAAATGATGTTTTTCTGCATGAAATCCTATGATTTCATCGATTTTCGGCGTTGTTTCTTTTGCGAATGAATCGTTCAGGAGATCGAGTACCATTTCTCCATGGACGATCTTGATTTGATAGTCCCGTTAGAAGGGGAGGGCATGAAGTATATCAGGGAAATTATGGGGTAAAACAATCTTAACTAAGAAGAATAACGATCAAAAATGCGTAAAACTAGCACAAAAAGCGCTTAAAATCGGCCAATGAAACTCTACGGATGTAACCGCCATCTTTTAAAGTTTACGGATTGACAGGAAATAAATCAAAAACATTACGGGAACCAAGCCCACATTTCGATAAAACTCTACGGGAATTCACACGTTCCAACCCCCAAAAACGTGTTGACCAATAAACCAACCTAATATATTAATATAAATTGCCGTGACTAGGCGTGCCCTTCGGGCACTGCCCGAGGGGAGGGTTGATGGGGGGCAAGCCCCCCAACACCCCCCAGGACACATTCTCTCCACCACAGTATGTACGGCAAGACAGAGCTGCATTCACACCATAAAATAATATACCAAATACCTTTATATCCGGAAACGTGAAACTTTCGTTTCTTTGTACTGTTGGTATTGCTTCGATTTTAATCACCTTTTTCGTCCTTTGGAGCTCTTGATGGGCTCAGATATAAAACTGGGATGGTTACTAATTATTCTTCGATGCCACTGTAAAGGTCTTAAAAAGAACCCAGAATCAACACAACACTGGAAACGCAACATTTCTCACCGGCTTTCAATCTCGAAATGAGCGGTATGATGAGCTGTCAACCTGTGGCTGGCGCAAGAGTGTGAAACACTCGATGCGCAGGATTCGATATGAGGGTATAGATAAATATAAAAATATGCAAATGAAGTATAATAACATTACTAAAAGACTTAAAAGGTATAAATGCGTACCAGCAAACACAGATAATTAGCCAAATATCGTTTTGACAAGCGTGTAATGATACATGGACTAGTTCGCGAACGCAAAAATGCGTTCGTGGGTCAGTGTCGTGTTTTTCCTAGCAAGGTAAACAAGCTCATCGACTTAGAATTTGAAAGGCGGCCGCGCGTTATATTTTCGTCCTTTAGCGGTGACTATAAGGCCGGTGCATCTTAAACTATACGCTATCCCCTTCTATTTTTCCCGCTCTATAAGATGGCGGTGTCCATTTTCCTCTATCTACGCGCGTCGCGGTCTTCAACCTCTACCTATTTGTTTTAGCCAGCGTATAATTCTGTGGAAAAGAGCTATCCGATAGGATAAAATCCGGGATATTTAGCTATTCTATAGGAAATTACTAATTCATTTGTGTTAATTACATCTAGATATACTTGTGAATATATATCATACATAAGACTGAAGTTGTCGCGCTTTTAAAATAACCAGATTTTGTGTATATTGAGTAGTGTTCTTGAACTATGGGGGAATTCTCACTGGAGCGTGGGATTAATTCATATCTCACGAGGGGAGTCAAGGCAAATGAATGGCAAGACCAAACTCCATTTTTTATTACGTCTGAACTGATTACGGAATATGCATGATTTAAACCCAAACCTTTTTGTTTTTTGTCTTTTTCCTTATGTATTATTTTTACCATATTTACTTTGCTATCTTGAACATAACATATCATTTAACTTTGCGTTTACCAAAATATTTCGGTTAATTCACTCAGTTTTGTGTAAATATGAATTTGTAGAAATTGTGCATTTTAATTCAAATTTGAAAACCCATCAGCAATTTTACTTTCCATTAGTCTCATAAGATTTAATTACAAAAGAACCTGTGCAGCTATTTAAGAAGATATTAAAGCAAATTATCATTATTTTATGCGTATTGTTCAGACCAGAGCATAATGAGGAAGACGGTCTTTCAAAAAGGAATGTCATTCTGCCATATGGTGAGGTAAAGGGGTGAGTGGAAGCAAGAAATTCTCAGGATATTATTTCATGCGATGTCTTAAAAAAGAAAAAAAGAAAATATTCCTATTCTAAAAGATGTAAATAACCAATGACTAATTTTTAAAGAGTTGGTATACACATATTTTGCATACAGGTGTCAGACACATCTTGCCGTGATCTGATTTGCTTGCAGTGTTTGCATACACACTACCAGGTTCTGCACTGGTAGTGTGACTTATTACTGGGATATGTCAGGTAGTTTATCTTACTGCAAACTTATGAACATTATTATTTTTATATCAGAAATATCTTTTGTTCCTTGCTTATGGTAATTGTGAAATTTTGTAATATCCGCCATATTTTGTAATGATTCCACATTTTTAGCAGTAAATTCAAAGTAAATGGATCTTTTAATAGACTTAAATGAATATGAGATGATACTAAAATGGAATAGTTATATGGAGACTAACTAAGAAAGTCAAATATAAAGCAGAGAAAGAAATTGGTACATCACAGTTAGAAAAAATAGGAGCACAATATATCAGTCAGAGTCCCTAAGCACATATGTCAAAAAGTCTTGATTTCATGACATACACTCATAAAAAAGGCATTGTATTTTTTATATATATTTCAAAATTTATTTAGTAAATGTACATTCTAAATGTTTACTATGCGTTATATATCATGTACTTTTTTTGACAGTTCTTTTGTCACAGTATTCATTATGACTTTAGGAAACAAAGTTTATTGCCAGTGGTACTTGTGTTTCCGAATTCTTTCACAATTTTCCAGTTATCAAAACAATGAAGGAGCATGGCAATCTCAGTGATATTACTAAAGTCAGCGAAGTACAATAATCGTGTTGTAGCTACCCATACCCATTGGTGATTAGAGAGTTATCGCCTTCCAAACCACCCATGCACACCATTACACATCACCAAAAGGAAACCCACTTTACCGTCAGATAGGAAAGGTGGTGATTAGGAAGGGGTTTAGGGATGGAGCTCCCAGCGAGGGAAACCTTGCAAATGGAGGCCCTGGCTCGGAAATTACAGTTGATTAGTTGTTGTTTTTTTCCTAGGTCCGCTATGTTTTTTTTTCACATGCCAGTCTTTCTACGTCATTAGGATTCATTCCTTCATACAATGCCAGGTTGAATCCTCCGATTGAATCTTAGATTTGGGTTTTCCTTTATTTACATATTCTTTATCACCTGCTCCAAGTCTTGGATCACTATTTAGAATGCCTGTTACAGACAATTTCGCCCATTTTCCTATACCAGAGACCCCTGGTTCGCCATGGCATCCCCCAAGATGGTTGACTAGTATTTAGCACAAGGATCACAGTATGCTCCCATCAATCCCTTTCTAAAATCCTGATTCCCTGTTTGTCTTACAAAACTGTAGAGGGTAGGAATAGAAAAAGAAAAAACAAAATTCTAGTTCCTCTAGCTTTTATAACAAATATGTAATTTTTTGTGATAACCTAATTTTTTGACAGTTCCATAAACCATCTTTCTTTGACAATTACCTGAGAGGAATGTGTTGCTCACATGTGTCAATTGTGGGACATTAAAAGATGGATATATATGTGAGTGCATGTTTATAGATATAGATATAGATATAGATATATAGATATAGATATGTATATATGTGATATATATATATATATATATATATATATGTATATATATATATATATATATATATGTAATATATATATATGTAATATATATATATGTAATAAATATATACATATATATATATATATACATATATATATATATATATATATATATATATATATATATATATATATATAATATATATATATATATATATATATATATATATATATATATATATATATATATATATATATGTAATATATATATATGTAATATATATATATATATATATATATATATATATATATATATATATATATATATATATATATATATATATATATATGTATGTATGTATATATGTATATATAAACATATGTGTGTATATATAAATATATATATATATATATATATATATATATATATATATATTATATATAATGTATATATATAATATATATATATATATATATATATATATATATATATATATATATATATATATATATATATATATATTGTGGCCATACAGATGAAATAAGTATTAGTCTCCATCCTGTCATGATGTCAGTTCCTATTTGATAACAGGGCCAGAGAAGAGTGTGATTTTGTAGGTTCTACCTAAAGGGTTATGCAGATAGCAGACAACAAATTATTTGTAGAAACATATTGTTCTGTGATTTGTACACAAGAGAAATTTTCAGTTTCTTCTTTCTGAAACAAAGTTGTAACTGCCATCCACTTTTGGGTCAATTCCATATGGTCACACCAGTTGGTTAGGGGGTCAGTTTGGGTATGCAGTTGTAATGTATTTTATGAATAGGATTACCATGGAGACCAGTTGGGGGACTGAGGTTGGGCGAAGGGTGAGGATATATTGCGTAAATACCAAAGGGATCTGCCCTGGGGGGAATTAGGTAGGATAATAGTAAAAAAAAATTGCAGTATAAGTACCATGAGGGTTGGTTTAAGTTTATGGTGGTATATGTTACTGTACATTTTTACTGAAAGAAGGAACAGGTTGTAGACTTTCAAAAGTTGGTTTTTGGGTCCATGGACTTTCATTGATTCTGAGTACATTTGTAGGGTTTCATTCTCAAGTTTTAGGCATTTCTGTTTTACCCCATGAATGGCCCCTCACATCAAGATGTATATTAATCCACTGTATCCTGGTGACGTGAAAGTCGCTTCAATAAAAGATTAAGCCAGTGATGGATAACAGGAGTGTGTTTGAGTCTAGTTTCATTGTACACCTCTCAAATATCATGCATGCAAATGTACAATTACTACTACACACTAAAATATCATCACATACGGCAGTACACCTGGCAGTGGCAAATAGAATAACTTGTGATATGTGAGCATGTTTTTTTTTAATAGAGGGTTATTTATGATGGAGGGTGAGCCAACCAAAGTCCAACACAATAGTGGCACATTGCCAGGTGATCACCAAGGATTCTTCCTTTCATGCTCTAGGAAGGCCAATAAACCTCACATATGTGGCAGAATAAAAAAAAAATTCATATGACAATATATGGTCAAGTGTACAGATTCTGTCTGGCAAGAATATATGCGGTGGAGGTTTGTTGACATTTTTCAGAGCTGACAGACTGATTGAATGATTTGCCTATGTGGTCAGGTACTAAAGATTTTCCTATACTTGTTATCAGGAAAAGTACACTCCTGTTCCTAGTTCTCAATTTATCACTACATTAAGTATCTATGTCTTAATTGATTCATAAGAGAAATGTTATTGGCAAAGATTACTTTATTTGTAAAAGGAGTGTTAAGCTTCCATAGATGTGTATGCTCAAAACTTTAATGGTTCTTTGATATATATGGGATAGCTACTAGCAATAGGGTATCATGTTGTCATGCATATATGACTACCAAAGTGCAGGGGTAAGTAAGGTACTGGTATCCTGGGACAGAAATGTGTGTGTTCCAATAGCTATATTGTATCATGTATTATTTAGCCTGGTCTAAGCTGACTGCCCATCATTGAAAAAGTGGGAGAACTGCTTCAGACAAGTTTTCAAGGATAAGTAACTGGTCAGTGGATTATAGGAGCACTTAGTCTGAGGACCAAACAGAAAATATAAATAATTACTTTTATTCCATTTGTTACAATGGTTATTCTTTGTGTGACTGTCTGTTTATATTTACGTTGAAATTAGACCACCTATGCAAGGAATGGCTATCACTATGGTGAATAAAAATAAATGTGTGTGTGTGTGGGGGGGGGGGGGGGAGTTTATGTATGTATGCATACATGCATGACCTATGGGGAGGTCAGAACAGTACTGCTTGTGTGGTTTAGCCTGGACATATAGCCAGTACTACAACTTTTCTACTTTTTTTGAGATATATTTTGTGCCAAAATCCAAGAGACATTTAAACAAGTTTTTTTCTGGCATAGTACTTCATGGCAGTTTTTAGAAAAGATATGAGCATTTTAGATATGGTATTGTGCAAAGACCATGTCAATTTCATGCAATATGTGAATGTCAGTCAGACCCAAAAAATGTTACTATTGTTGCTAGATGGACCTATTGCATAGGCCTAGCTCTATATGAAGTGGATAGAAATTACGATCACAACAATGGAAGCATTGACAACATTGCTTCAAACTGAAATAAGATGTTATCAGCTCTCTTTGAAATGTAATATACTATTGTTGGATTGGGATATATTGAAAGTGAAAGTGAACTTAGATGTAATGGATGGTTTCAATGAGCCTGCCATATGGTATTGTGAGTGTCAACATGATGCAGACTGAAGCTTGGTAAAGATGACACTAGTATGTGTAGAATGCTTTGTCAAGCTCCATATAATTGATTTTGTCTTCATTTCATGGATGGCATTGACATTTTCTATGACTCCTCTCCCTTGCTGCAACATGACTTCCAACACCAGCCACAGAAATGTTCCATTGTCTTGAATGCGGACACCCCAGCAGGACAGTCATAGCCTCATCAACCAAATCATGCTCGCCCAATCAGCAGGGGAAGGTCTGGCTTAATCAGGGAGGGAAAGGAAGAGAGGGTAGAGTGAGAGAGAGAGGTAGTAAACAAGAAAAAGGGAGTTAAAAATAGGATGAGATATGAGAGAGGGAGAAAGAAAGAGAACAAGGGAGTGGAAAAGGAAAGGAATTTGCAGTTAGGATGTGAAAAGGGAAGAGGGATTGAAAAGCAAAAGGGGAGTTATGAATAGGACAAGAAATAGGGAGAAAGAGCAGAGGGAAGAGACAAGTGATATATATATCTGTGTGTGTGTGTGTGTGTGTGTGTGTGTGTGTGTGTGTGTGTGTGTGTGTGTTTGTGTGTTTGTTTGTTTGTTTGTTTGTTTGTTTTCTATCTAAAGATAGAATACAAGTTCCAAGAACTGAAAGATTATGTAGGCTGCAGACAAGAACTAAAAGTTTATGAGGGCTGCAGACAAGAACTGCAGATTATGGGAACAATTTGTTTTTACTTCCAGCCACTGAAACAGGCTGATAGTGCCACATTAGTGCACTCTCAGGTGCTATTGAGTGTTAACCCCCCCCCCCCCCCTCCCATGGATCCAGCTGCTTCTTTGACAAAATCGGGGCTAACAAAATTGGCCACTCTGATGGATGTATGGCTTGTAGGCTGGGCACACACGAACACTTGTGTGATGAGAAGACTGCATGCCTCCCCTTTGCGATGTTATTTTCTCTTTTTTGCTCTTCTTCTGCTTAATATATTTAGCTTTTTTGCTGTTTTACTTAAAATGTGTATATTTGTCATTTGATATCCTTTATCCAGATGGGAATGGACTGTTTTCTTGTATTTGTGTGTGTGTGTGTGTGTGTGTATTTTGATATGCACATAGACTATATGGGCGAGCAAACTGCTAGATATCATGATTGCAGTCCACCTTAGACCCTTTTATAATGCATTGCTATTGGAGGTGTATCATCATTCATCTTGTTTAGGAGCAGAGGACGACTGTGGCCAGTTCTTTAGGATATTCTGATATGTAACTCAAGCTACAGCATATGAGTTTATGTAGTTAATCTCGGGTTGATATTGGTTCATTTACAGCGTCCTTATGTTGGCTAGATGTCTTGTTTGCACTAAGGAAATGGAAAATTAATTTGTCTTGTTTGTCCTATACTTAATAATGTACACCCATTGTTGTTGAATCTTTGCCATTCTCTTCTGAATATTTTATGCTGGTGGAGATGTTTCCCTCAAACTTCTTAGCTGACACAATATTTCTTCCTTTCTTTTTCTTAACTCATTTTTGATGGAGATTGTTGAATCTGTAACCCATTAGCAATGGTGGACATCCAATCACTCGTGTTGGGATGATGATTCACATGCCAGATAATTACCAGCAAGCACTAGTGTACACTCAGTGTTTCTTAACTTTATTAAGAAAAAAATTGTTATTTTTCATCATCTTGTTGTAAATTCCAATGTAATAAGAAGAAATCCTGAATAAATATAAGGTGTATTATGAAGAGTAAAAGGTTTTATTGTTAAGTTGGAGCATATCTTGTCTTCCTTGTAGAAGGGGCCAGGAATGGTTAGATTTTCTCTCTCATATTTTCTATGTACTAATTTTCAGTACAAATATAACGTGTCTTTGTGATTGGAATCCAAAATAGTTTTCTAACAATTTCTTAAAATTTGTGTTGTTTTCAGCATTGCCAGTTGCAGATGATGATACTGCAAGCATTACCAGTGACAAGACAGACTCCACAGCTCAGATTACTGATGGTATGTATTATTTTGTGGTGGAAAATTATCAGCAATTCGAGCCCCATTATGAGTGAAATTTTTATTCCAGTTATTTTGAGATTATTTGGTAATTGTGTAATTGCAGTAAGAGAAAATGTTTTATGGAAGAAGAAATTTTCCTCTTTAGAAATATTTGTTTGTGTTAGGTAAAGAATCTCAATTTTATTTGCAATTATTTTTGCAATGAATCTCCTTAAATTATTTTGGAATAACAATTTTTCCTTTAGTTAAGATTTGGCCTAGTTTTACAAAATAGCATTAAGGATGCATCATCTTTTTTTCTCTATATTAGGAGAGGAAGGTCTGTCGGAGATGGAGACCTATGAGCAGAAAGTGCGTGAAGCAATGGACTTAGCCTTGGAGAAGTCTGTTCAGACTCGCACCAATGCCCTAACAGCTTTAACAACCGCTTTCCAGAAAAGGTTTGCTTTTGATTTTGGTGTGAAACCGTGTGATACCTCAATCATTATATGAATATTCTGTATGTAAGTGATTTTAGTTTTATGTTAATTCTTTTTCTCTCTCCCCCAACCTGATTGCATCCAGGGTGATGACGCAATTTCTGCTTGACAACTACCAGACAATTACCGACTTAGTGGAGCGTTCATTGAGGAAGGGTCGAGGTCCCGAGCAAGTGGCTGCAGCACGTCTGGCCACGACGCTGGTTGTTAGCCTCTCACCTGTCGCTGAAGCTGAGAAGGTGTGTTTTTGTCATTTTCTTTCTATAAAAGGTGTGAGGTGTGATCTTTATGGGAGTAAAAGATTATGTATATGGTTCTAGCTGTGATATTTGGAAGTTCCATTAACCTAGTGCCGATAGGTAAAAATGTTTGGCAAGTGAACGTAAGAACAGGATTGGTGGTGCGTATCGGCAGTTTCTCCTGTTTGCGCCTGGCTCGATTGGTAGTCTGCGAGCGATATTTAGCACCTAAAAGTTTTTATTTTGTTATGATTTATAAAAATATTAAAATTTTGAAGGTTTACCTTCATTATAGGTGCCATTGCTTAAAATCTTTACCATATAAACGAAGCTGCTACTATCGGAGAAAAATAAACTCCATCCGACGAGCCAGTGGCACGGGAATGGGCATGATATGATGCCATTCGTGTCCACAACAGCCATGGCATGTACGTACATGCCACCCATCGGCTATGGATTAATTTCAATGTATTTTACCAAGTTAGAATTCATTTTTTATTTGATGGTTTTATTTGTATTAATATATGTATGGACACAAATAAATCTTTGTTATTCTTTTTGTTCTCTGTAGGTTTTCAAGACCCTAAACCCGATTCTGACAGTGTTGGTGACAGATCCCTCTGCTGCAGTGGCAGCACGGCAAGATGGTGCATTAGCAATGGCTTTATCAGCATTCTTAGCATGCCATGATCTTGCTGATGTTACTGCTGCCATGAACACTCTTCATACTCTGTTTGCCGGATCACTTCCAAAGGTAATTTGTTGGGAAGGGAAGAGGTTATATCAATGGTTTGCAAACCCTTGATTGCATGCCAAATGAGGGTCAGACAGATTGTGTCTCAAAAAGTTGAAATAATGCAGGTTTATATC
This sequence comes from Penaeus vannamei, assembly GCF_042767895.1. NCBI lineage: Eukaryota > Metazoa > Arthropoda > Malacostraca > Decapoda > Penaeidae > Penaeus > Penaeus vannamei. Next base: position 41,585,458 of record NC_091563.1, on the reverse strand, counting down.
AATTTTAGTAATGGACATTTGTTATTCCTTTTGATGGGTGATGAAGTATATGATTTGACTTGGGTTATTTGATCAGAAAAGCTGTATTCAGATGATGATAACTTTTGTTTTTGTTATTCCTTGTAAGACATTTACATTTAACTGAAAAATTAAAGTACTGAAAAACTGTTCTAATACATTTTTCTATCTTTTCTCTAGGGTAATGGAGAATTACCCAACCATCCTCCAGCAGTGTCTGCTATGCATACAGCAGCCCTAAATGGTTTCTGTTTGTTGTTGTGTCTCTTGTCACCCACAACAATTTATACAATGGCTAACAAGTATGTTGTTCCTATTTATTGTTTAAAAGTGATGAAAGAGTTTATGATAGGTGAAACAGTTGCTGTCATGGCCTGGAAATCTTTCAGTCAATGTCAGGGAATGCTGGGTGTTAGTGGTGACTGTGATGTTGATGGGCCTCACTAAGTTTATCTTCCTTATGTTGTATATTAGTGGTTCCCCAACATTTTCGAGCTAAATTCTCGACATCAGCCCTTTGAAAGAAGTGATAATCAGCATACATTTAATCACATGGTATAATAATGATGTTTAGCAAAAGGATGCTGAGCTGTCTACAGGCTTGGGTAGACCATCTTAGTAATGCAGTTTCTACAACACTACTGTTTCCCGTACTCATGGCCAGTCACATAGTCTTACTTATATGTATTGTAGGCACTTTGCTGTTACATGTGACTTTGCATGCTACTGTATCTAGTTGCATTTGCCAACCACTTTAGCATTCTTATTTTTCTCTCCTGTAACTTAAAGGCTATGTGATGTTATTTATTCCCATCCATGCCTTTCCTACAATATTACATTGAAACTAATATACATCATTGTTTCATTGGCTTTTTGGTGTGTACTGTCAGGCATTTGATCTTAGTATATGAACTGATATAGATTAATCTCAATAGAATGTGGTAAAGAAAGATTAAAACTTTTTCTTTGATATTATTATGATTTCTTATCTCTTTCTCCAGATTAGTAAAGGAGATGTTTGATCTTCTGGGAAGTAGTGATTTGGATCTACGTATTCAGGCAGGCGAAGCTGTAGCTTTGATTTATGAGACCGCTCGAATACATGATGAGGATTACTCCTGGAATCGAGAAGCAGATCTTTGCTCCGTTCTGAAAGGTAATTTTACCCATTATGTCCATTTATTTCAGGTTTTAATTGAGATTTAGTTTAATTCTTGGTAATAGTTACGTAGTCCATGCTTCAGCAACTTAGTCAATTGTACTTTTTAAAATTTATTCTCCTTAACACTAAATACAAATAAAAAATATGATTATCTCTTATGCTTCCTTGAGGTTTGTCTTAGTAGCCAAAGTTTTACATAGAGTAATTTTAATATAGAAAAGGAAAATAATTTTTAGAGTGGATTCCATTCAATGCAAGACAGGACATATGACATTTTATGAGAAAATAAGTCAATATCTTAAAAAAAAAGGGGGAGGGGGGGATTATAGATTTATGAACATAAACTGAACACATGTGCCAGATCCTCAGAAAAGATAGCAAATGAAAATTTAAGTCTTCCTTTCTTTCTCTCTTAGAATTAGCTACAGATTCCCACCGGTTCCGAGCAAAAAAGGACCGGAAGCAACAGAGAGCATCTTTCAGGGATGTTGTGAGGACAGTGGAAGAAGGGGAACAGCTGTATGAAACAGTGTTTGTAGGGCCACAAAATCAACGCCAAGAACTGATCCTTGATACCTGGTCACTGAAGTGGCAGTACTCTTCCTTATGTCACATCATAGGGCAAGGGATAAGTGTTCACATTTCTTACAATATTGGGGTAAGTCAAGTCAGTATAAGATATTGATATACATTATTATTGTGTGCTTGCATCAGTTACTCTGTCATTTTCATCTGTCAGCACTGCTTTTCTCGTTACCACGAATCCCCTAAGTATTACTTGTTTTCTCAAAATATAAAAGCAGATATTTGTGCGTTTACATTTTTAATGTTTTAATATAAATTTGACTGGCACATAGGAAAAGCATTAAGATTTTTTTTCAGTGATATGTATATGAATTTAGGTAAATCAATGTAGCCTCATTCTGGTCTCCCAACAGAAAAAAAATAGCACACAGAAAAGAAAAAAATGAATGCATAAATTTGAATTAGTGAATACTTAAAATTTGTTTAAATCCAGTGTCTTGACAGCAAAATGGCAAATAGGGTGCTTAATATTATTTGGTAAAACAAGTCTTTATTTTTTCAGATACGTGACATATTTGCATTGGGACCACCACCAATTCAAATGGACCATGGAATGGCACTGCTAGCAAGGAAAACCCAAAAAAGACCAAACCGGGAATCTCCAGCCAGCAAAGCTCGACAAATGGCACGCAACAAGAACCGTGACAATAGACAGGCAGCCAAAGTCTATGAAGATTAAAACTTTCTCTGTTATATTTTTGTATCAGTTTAAATCAACAAATATCCATTTATTCTCAGAATGCATCTTTATGTTGTCCTTTCTTCTCTTTCTTCTGCTTTTGAATGGAGCAGTGGATTAATGTGTATGCAGATGGTTTTTCTTTAAGGATCACTTATTTTGTAGTTTTCTGAAGTCTGACGACCTAATGCTTGGGGAAGGAGACTAATTTGTTTTTATGCAAATTTATATGTGAGGAAATGGATGGAGGAATATTTGATATCTCTACAGACATACATAAGTGTATGTGCGTGTATTAAATACAAATGTAGTCAATACATACTATCATACACAAATATATCTGTACTTAGATTTTTTTTATTCCTTTCTGTCTTCAGATATTTGTAGGTCACCCTGTGAATAGAAAAGCAGTGAAACAGGACTGAAATGAATTTACATTTTCTAAAGATGTAGTATAGATGGTTTGTAGCAAATAATACACACATGATTTTCCTTACTATTCCTTTGTTTCACTCATGCTTATTTTTTATAAGAAATGTTGATCGGAAGAAATGTTTTTCATTTCAGTCTAGGGAATAGACTAGTATATACTTTCATATAAGTCATTCATGACAATTATTTTATTTGAAATATTCTATAGTTTCACTGTACTGACTTGTATTTTTTACATGAAATTTGGAGGGATGTTTTTTTGTGTGTGTTTGATGCTGGTTAGACCTAAAGATGATCCTATCCCTGTTCAGTTCTTCATTCTTTCCATGATTTGGAGGCATTTCCTGTAGTCACGGGGAAGCTTCTAAAATTTCTTGGTTTTCCCTTTCCCAGTGAGTATTCAAATGTTTATAGAAATATCTTGCAACCATGCCTTGCTATTAATACTATATTTGCCCTTTGTGATGTAGAAAATAAAGTACAAGAGCAATATTGATTATCTTTGTCCCTAGCTTTAGTCACTATTTAATCCTTAAATGGTGGGTGGCATAACATAAAATCCTTGTCAAAAAGGGCAGGTGGGATATGTTCAACTCTGAGACGGATGGTATTTTTCCTGTTTGAGGGTCACCCTGCCACTGTTTAAGCGTTAATTTAAAAGATAAGAAAGTGGATATGATTGAGTGTGTACTTTTTACTACACACCTAGACAAAAAAAAGGTGTAAGGATGATTGATTTCTCAAGTTTAATTTGCATTTCTAAAAGGCTTTTCTATAACATGACTTATTCAATCTGTACCATTAATTTGATTTATGAAGGTCAGTGGCCAATATGAGCTTAACTTAACACATAGAAGTATTGGACCATATTAAGTAGAAATATTAAATACATATTAAACTTTGTGTATACATTCATATGATAGTGCAATTTTAAAGAAATTAGAATCATGGAGGTCCCTGTCTGGAGCAAGGTGAAATATAATTCCAAAATAACCTCAATATTATAAATTAACATTACTTACTATCATGCTCATGATGCATATGGTACATCATGGGTTGTCTATTTGTTTGTAGTATGGGATTATCAAATATTTATTTTTGAGTCCGTGTTAACCAGTATAATATGTGGACATTTAAAATGCTTTTATCTTAAATAGATTGCATAAACTTGTAGCGATAAGTGTTCCAGACTGCACATTTTAAGCAAAGCGCTTTGGTGCATTCAGTATGGGAGGATGTGTAAAAAGTCTCTTGGAGGTAGATAACGGATGAGTTATAAGATAAAAGGATATGAAGAGGTCAGGTCTGTGATAACAGAAACCACAAATATTCCAATGTAGGAAAGCTAAAATTTAGTTGTTCTATGAGTGATACGGTTACAGTGCGTGTTGGAGAATTTAAAGGGGAAGAAGCTAGGGGGTAAGATAAGGAATTAGAGGAGGGAGGTATTATCAGGAGGGGCATCCATAGGTGGAGGATCTGGGGAAGGGCATAGTTGTGACATAGGGATTCACGTGTGTACCCAGGAGGGAGTGGAAGAGATAGAGGGGATGGAGGGAGGGTTAATGTAGGTGTAGCTGGAGCTGATGGGGACAGGCTGTGTTTGGAGGGAGTAGGAGTAATGGGTGTAGGAAGAATATGAGTAAGAGGGGGATGGATATCAGCAGTTACTTTGAGTGGAATTTGAGGGTGGATGAGGGTTTTTGGTATCATTTTGGGACTTAAGCTGGTAGTTTTGAATATCTTGAAGTGGAGAAGTGGACAATAAGGCTTAAAGTAGTAATAAGGGAGCTGAGAATGTTGGGAGAGTAGGAATGTCTCCTGGAGATTGAGTCTTGACTTGGGTGGATAATGTACTAGTAGGTATTGAGGAGTGGGTAGTTTTTGCAGTGTTCAGAGTCATGGTCAAAGGAGAGCCTGGGATGGGGGAACCGGGAGTTTGAATTGGTGGGGCTATTTGATGAAGGCGCAAGCCTCATTGCTCCTAACAAGGATATAACATCTTCATTAATGGCCATGGTAAGCCTAGACTATGTTGGGGAAAGAAACACTCCACCCCTCAGGGTCCCCTTGAAGGGAAAGGGACAGACATCTAAAACAGGGGAATACCATGCCCATGGTTCCCTCAGGCCATTCAGGACTGGCATAAAGTCATCCTTTCATCCTTTCAGCAAAGCTCTCCTACCTTAGGAAGTGGATAGCAGAAGGGGTTGGAGATGGGATGGAAACAAAAAAGCAGGAGGGGAAAAACACACATGCAAAATTAGTTGAGTCGAGGCTGAGGTCCAAGGTAGGGGATATCTCCAACATCAGGTTCCATCAGGACTGTGTTTTTGGAGAACTAATGGCATCACAGAAAGTATAAGAAAAACTCCACAATAAAGTTATATCATTTATACAGAAGGTGAAATTGCATTTATTGTATCAAGAAAATATTCCCTTTTCTTTTAACAGAATATTTAATTTTGTTCACATGGAAGATATATATAATTACCTACATTTTATTAACAAACAGCTTAAAATGAATACTCTAATCTGGCTTCCAAAGAATCTGAATATTCCCGTTTGTTTTTGCTATCAGAGAGCATAAAAATTCACAAAGACCTGCTCTATGTCATTTCTAGTGACAGTACACAAAAATGAAACTATCTTAATAAAGCAAATTATCATATTTCAAAGCTGCTGCTGGTTTTTCCCTTCAACCTAAAGTACATTCATAATATGGCTGATAAGCAACTCTTTACTTTCTACTCTAGTCCATAATAGTAAATAAAAAGACCTAAAACTCTGTAAAAAAATTATCTGAATATATATATACATACATCACTTCCAGGTTATATATTTGTGTTAGCATATTTACAGAATATTGGTGGGAAACTCCTCCAGTATATATATTTAGAACTCTGGCTTGGAATCTGACGACTGCATCTGTTGCATCATCTGAAAAAGACAAATATATAATAATAATAATAATAAAATATATAATAATAATAATGATAATGAAGAAAATATATAATAATGATAATGATAATAAATGATAATGATGATAATAATGATAATGATAATTATAACAATAATCATAATAATTATAATAATAATAATAATTTTTATGGACCTGTTTCTATAACTTCATCCACATAATCCCATATATGCACAACTTGTGACATATTAAAAAAATCTCTTGATAAAATAAGTTGAAAGCATTATTCTACATAACAGATTATTCTCTCTCATCTTATACGTTGTTTATAATCTGAATTTAATCTACACTTTAACACAAATTACCTCTGATTAAAAGAATAATTTGAAAAATAATGATGTAAAAAGGCTGATAAAAAAAATATAATAATAATCCAAAAATTCACCAACTTACCGAAGTTATTTTACTTAAGCTATTGGGGGTGAGCTGCGACAGCTGCTGTAGCATGGACTTGAGATGTGGTTCCTTTTGTGGGGTTTCACCCTCTCCTGGTTTGGCTGTTAGATATGGGTGTTCTAACAACTCTGAGATGCTAGGACGTTTTCGCTGATCAAATTGCAAGCACAGCTGCAACACCTCTAACAACATTTTATTCTCAATTTCGGGGAAGTTTACTTTCGTATTAGGATCAGAGATTGCCGACAGCTTTTGCAGGGGGTTGCTTATATGCTGGAAGGGTGTACGGCCATATACCAGATTATACAAGATGCAACCTAATGACCAAACATCAGACTTCACACCAATCTGAAAAGAAAGAATAATATCAGTAAGTCAGTAAACGAGTAAAAGAGAAAGAGAGAAAGAAAGAGAAAGGGAAAAAGGGAAAAAGGGAAAAAGGGGGGATGGGGGGATGGGGGGATGGGGGGAAGGGAGGGAGGGAGAGGGGGGGGGGGAGAGAGAGAGAGAGAGAGAGAGAGAGAGAGAGAGAGAGAGAGAGAGAGAGAGAGAGAGAGAGAGAGAGAGAGAGAGAGAGAGAGAGAGAGAGAGAGAGAGAATATATATATGAGGGGGAGGAGGGGATGCACAGAGGGAGGGAAAAATAAAGATATTAACCATAAATTGCACTTTTACATTTTCTGGCATCCTTGTCTCATGTCTTTCCAATTTTAGAGCAATGTATAAGAAAATTTGTATACATGTTACATATGTGATACATGTGATATAAAGTGAAGGACAAAAATTCATGTTTTTCTATAATACTTCTAGCACATATACTCTATAAAGCAATTCATAAGCCAGTATGCACACTATACTACAAATGCAATCCATTACAACTTTAAAGAACAAAAAATATAGGTAAACCACAAAATAAGAAATGCTAAAATTAAACTACACAGAACAATGAATTACTGAAAACCAGTAGGATGAAACAAACATTAAGTGCTACATGGTCTCTTGCTTTGACAAAATCCTCATCCTGGAAGCCCAGTAGGATAGGCATCGTAGTCTGCCCACCACAACCTATCCACATCATATCAGTACTCTTATAATATGAGGAAGAAATAAATCAACAGCCTTGGGGCCTCTCATCCAAGAGGTTAGCACTTTGCACCCCGCCCAGGCACGTGAAATTGCAATTGCCACCTGGAGGTTAATGCTGTGGCTGGGCACCACTGGGTAAAGGCTAAGCTTAGGCAAGTTAGCACCAGCTAACACACTCTAAACAAGCCAATACTAGTTGGCTCAGCCTGGGCTCTCTTTCTAGGCATAGCATGGGTGAGGCTTAGCTTTGCATATCTGGCTTATCCTTCAGAAAACAATAACATTAAAAGAGAATCAAATACCTTAATAGTTGGACGGTCCCCAGAACGACCATTGATGATTGGGCCTGAATGCACATCCATCAAACTCTCTGGACTCATATAATTAAAGGTTCCAGCCTGAAAGAGCAAGTGGAGTCAACATAAGTATTTGTGTAATTTTCATATATAAAAATTTGTATATTTATATTTATATGCTTGTGTGTTGTGTTGAAACTGCCCTACAAGTGTCACAATTTTTTTTTATGTGTAGTTGTCTTTGAAACTATTGCATTACTGTGAAAATATTATTTTAACACCATGTTCCTTGTACATATCTGGTTTGTGCTTGAGTAATAATGCCTTACCTGACTATCCTTAATCACACTAGTCATGTCTTGCTGAATGGAGGATGCAATGCCAAAGTCAATCAGCTTAACAGTCTCATTAACAAGCAGAAAGTTGGCAGGCTTAAGGTCCGAGTGAATGATACCTGGAAACAAAAATATTGTGGACATCAACACAAGTTGATACATCCAAAAGAATGCCCTAGAGTAGCAATTCACGTCCAACATTTACCAGCATATGGCATATGATCTAAGTAGGTTACAGCACATTTATATCTACAGGCCTATCTAAAAGTTTTCTATTGTACTTAGTAATTTTGTAATTTCACACCTTTGCCATATATCTTTAGTAATTACTTACACTCCAGTGAACACAAAGCTGGTGGCAACAGTATGTTAAATACACCTTAAAGGTCCACTGTGTGACCCTTAGGTGATTGTAATCAAACGTGTCACATTCTTTTATCTTTTAATATAGGCTAACCACTGGTCTTGGCTTATTACCAAACCTTAAACTTTTGTATATGATGGACAGGTCAAAATCAAAATATATCTACTACATATAGGATGTAAAAATATTTAGTCAACTTCTTGGATCAGGGTGACACGACCATCACGTCATAAAAATATTTGGATGAGGGCCATTGACAGGAATATGCCATAATGAAAAAATCTGACTGAGGTTTTGGGTGGCAGCCATATGCCATCATGAGAATTTCCTCTGAAGGCAATGGTGACAGGAAAGGTCTTGGAGGGTGATTAGACTCAATAGGCATTTAGGAAGGGGCTCTTGCATTGCTTCCATCAGGAAATGAGTGTGGAATGCACTGTCCTTGAGCCATCACTGAAAAAGCATCAGCTCCAGAGAGAACATTCTTTACTCTATCATCAACCCCACCTCTATTCTTAACATACTATGTATAAAATTCAAATTATCATAACATATGGCATATACACCTATGAAAAATCTCTATTCCCCCATTTTCTTGGTACCCCCACTTCCCTGAAGGAATCATATGAATGTGTCCTATCACTGGAAACACCTTTGCAAATTGTTCACGCACTCTCTCCTCTCCCTGTTCCTCTTTGTCTGTCTCTGTCTATCTCTCTAACATTTTCCCAATTTCATACGATTACAAAAAAGTTCTGGGATATGTGAGCACAAGACAAAGCATATTTTGTGCGTCAGTTTTATCTTAACAAATCTTCAGACCAAAATTGGCTTCGCTCAAATATGATGGCTGTGGCTGGGTAGCAAGGGGAGGTCAAGAAACTGGCTTCTCAATGTAAACTTTGGATTTAACAAAGCTTTTTCTTTTAATTCTATCAGGTCATTAGATTGTAGGTCAATTATTCTTACAATTAAAGTAAATCAATAACTGAAAATTAGCCAGTAAATATTATATTACATAAAATGCAGACATGAACTAAACACTAACCTTCTTGGTGGATCGCCTGTACAGCCAACAGCATGCCCTGCCAGTAATGCTGGATTGTAAATGGCGAGATCGGTTTGGCATTTTTACCTCGAGCGCTATTCAAGATAGATGCCAGGTCCCTGTTTCCTTTTTCCATTACCAATTTGAGGTAAATATCAGTAAGTTCACTGAAAAAAAAAGGTAAACAATTTTATAAGGGTATTTAATCGAACAATATTCTCAAAATCTGTAATAAGTTCTACCTTCACTGATTCCTATGGGCACCAGAAATTACACCATATGTATATGGCTTGCAACAGCCTCATTCAATTAACCAGCCTAATGTATTCCATACACATTCCAAATAAGAGAGAGTTTACTGAACTCTTTTTAAGATAAGGAGAGACAACTGGGAGAATATTTATTGGTTACTCTATAACCAAGAACATTTCATACTTACTAGTCATACAGCTGAATAACCTTATCAGACCACTGCAGTCTGTTGAGTATATCTATTTCATTCTTGTATGAGTGAAGAGTAGCTTCATCTACACCCTCAAGCTCAACAAGTTTAATTGCCTTCACTTTACGTGTTTCAAGATCCAGTACCTGTATAAAAATCAATTACATCATTTAAACATTACAAAAATATATGAATATACAGGAAAAGGAATCATCTCTGGTACATTAGACATGAGGTAATCGAAAAATAAAAAATCAAAATATCCTGCAAAATCAGTTTTGAAGATATATATATATAAAACCTCAGTTTCTATATACACCTTGATTCCACTTTCTTTCAGAATAGCTACTAATTATATTCAAGTTATGAAGTGTCATAATCCTACCTCATACACTTTACTGGATCCGCCTCTCCCAACAAGTCCGAGTTTCAGATATTCCTGATCATTGACGACAATGTGATCCATCTGCTGAAGCTTTTGCTTGGTCGGGGGAGTTGGGGGCATTGCTCTCAGCATCTGGCCGGATGGTGTTTGGAACTGCCTAGACTGTGTTCTGTTGATGACTGGGGTTTCCTTGAACTTCATCTCTCCTGTGGCAGAGGGACTTTTATTCTTTGTGGTGGTTCCTTGAGGCGCTGGCTGGTTGGTCTGTGGAACTTTTGATATTTTTGGTTGTCTGTATTCATCTGCAGTACTGGAATGAGATGACAGTGCAGACTGGGCTGCATTATGGTGCACCTGGGAAACAACACTTTGTTGTGGCACTGCTGAGGAATGCTTTGCATGCGCTAAATCCGCACTGTCTTTGGCTAGTCCTGCACGTGCGCTGATCTCTTCACTGCTTACATTCCTGTGAGCAACTACTGGCACTTCCTTGTTTTGCTGAGCTTCTGACTTCTGGCTTAATTCACTAAATCTTGTAGTAGATACTGGTCTAGGTGTTGCTGTTACACTTGACGTCAAGAAAGCTTTTTGGGATGGAGCTGAACTCTGTGTCCCACGTCCAGAGGCAGAATCCGGAGAAACCTTCGAGTGTGAACTAGAGAGTGGCACGGTGGTCTGTGGAACAGTTTTTTGATTTGGTGTTTGACTGCACTTAGGAAATAAGGACTTCTGTGAGAGATTCAACTGATCAGAATTTTTAACCACTTTTGTATCAATGCTTTTTAAAAAGTGATCGCTTTTCAATGGATCCTTCTGAGAGACAACGGGTTTGCTGTCACAAAAAATGTCCCTTTCCAGCAATGCCTTCACTGTCTCTCCTGTGTTACTAACTTCAAAAGAATACTCTTTTGCAGCTTTTGCTCCGCCCAGATTAAAATCATCTGCAAGCAAACTTTGGAATTTTGTATTTTGCATATCCTTGCCTCTCTCTAAGGGTTTTATTTGTTGGTTTTTGAACACTGATTCTAAAGTATTACTGCATTTTCCCTCCAAAGTGTGACAACTTAAGATTGGGTTCGTATTTTCTTTATTGGCATGTTTACTCTGGGGCATTTCAGAAAAGTTCATTTGTCTACTTGCAGCAGGCTTCACTGTCTCTGCAGCTGTCACTCCAACGGCAGCTTTGAAACTACTTTTGTCCCTCATTTCTGGGGTAGAAACAGAGCGCAATATTTTGCTAGAGGACATTGATAAATGATGTCTACCAAAGTTATTGGGATTTAACCTTTCTCTATTCTGTGGTGAGACTCTTCCCGAGATTTCTTTTGGTTTTAGTTCTCCTATATTCACTTGAGCACTACTGCCTTCATCAGAATTTGTCTTCTTCCCATGTAGCAATGACTGAAGTTCTTCCGTTTTTGTCTGCATTTAAAAATGTAAATTAGAATACAAAACTACTAGGTATATTCATTTCTCTTTAAATCCAGTGCACAAGTCTTGAATAAATGGAAAATTTCATGATATTTTAATAGTCAGGATTGATGTTTGGAATAATTATGTAGAAGCCAACTGTTAAAAAAATATGTCTTGTAGCAATTACAAGTTCATGTACTGAAGAAGAAAACAAAAACAAAAAACAAGAGGAGGAAAGAATAAGAAAGAAGAAATAGAAAAGAAACAGAATAAGAATAATTAGATAAAGAAACTGAAGAAAAAGGGGTTACACTAAAGCAATAAAATGCATACCCGTGGAAAGTCATCCCTGCTTGGCTCTTTGACATGAAACGTTGTTCTCCGTGGCGGAAGTGGTGGCAGGGATAATTTGATTTTCCCAAACTTGCTGTTGATATAATAAACAAATCAATCTTTCCAATCATATAACAAACTGACAAAAAATCTGTCATGTGACCTTCTAATAATGAAAAGTACTTGATATAATTACAATTACTATAATTACATACCTCTTACTCTTGAGCACTGAGGACAGGACATCTTCCACAGTTGGTCCTTCATCCCACTTCTCCTCCTCCTCCATTTTGAAGATTTTTCAAAAAGCTGTAATAGACAAAAATAATGTGAGTACATACATACATGCACACCCCTGAACACAGAGGCAAAGAAATCAAGAACTACACGGCACCAGAGTAGCTCCTTCTCCTACTTCCACATCATGTACCCTCTGTCTACCATTCACCCCAAGCAAAATGTTCTGTCCACAAACAAGATGTTACACACATTAGCTTGCGTTAATACATGTACAGTACATACTGTATAAAGGTTTCTTAGTAGTACACATGTGGATTTCATGTAACTACTGGGATTGGAACATAATCCCAGCTTAAAATATGCAGTGAGTGTATAGTAACAGCTAATATATTACTGTATATATTACTCCATAAGGGAGGGAGGGAGATAGG
>NC_091563.1:41552833-41562833 GCF_042767895.1 Penaeus vannamei | reverse complement strand
CACATATCAGAATGAGAGAAAATACTGTAATTATAATCACCACCATACTTTTATAAAAACAATCATCTTTCTTCTTCCATTTACCTAAAATAAACCAAAACATCAAAGAACAAAAAATAGCTATTGCCCAAAGTCCTAAAGCTGAGAATCTTTTCAATGTAAGTGTACAAAATATCCTTCTTATACAAAATATTATATTCTTATACACTTTTCAATCTAAGTGTACAAAATATCCTTCTACAAAATGTTATATTCTTATACAAAGTGTTAAATTCTTAGCATGAGCAAATCACTGGTATATCACAGATTCTAGGTAGTGAAATCCATCCAAGCAGTAACCTCATGAACAAAAAACAGCATAACTAAAAATCAAATTTCCAGATTTCACTTCCAACACAGCATATGTTAGTAGTTTGCCTACTTGGATATATCACTGTTTCCTAAAGCTGCAGGATTTTTTTTTTTTACAAAATGATCGGCAAAAGCTTTTTGCTCGATTAGAAACTATATTCCGACATTCAAGTTATTAATTTCAGATCTGTCAAGCAGCATTAAAAATATATCTTTAAAATTACCTTGAAATATGATGCATCAGATGAGTATTCAGAGTTTATTTCCATGCATATCTATTATCAGGAATATCTTCACAAACACAATTTTCTTTTTTCCCTGAATATCAATGTCATGATTTGGTAAGCCCTAAACCCTTTAACCTGTTGTGTGCATATGACATAACATACATACCACGTCTACTGTAATTTTAATTTATCAATTGTAGTTACACATAGATGTGCCCCAGTAGTGCTTAGTCATCAAGGAAAATTCAAGGAAAGGAAATCAGGAGATCACGTATGGCCTACAAATTGACTCACTGGTAGCCGAGTACATCTACGCATACAACAAAAATTAATACAAAAAAAAAACAAAAAACAAAGGAAAGAAAAAGAACACACTCTGAAACAATGCTCCTGAAACATAACTATTATTATCACTTATCAATATATCAAAATGTGCAGCTTATAATATAGTAAATTGACGAGCACCTCTTAATACTCAGCTCAACAAAACAAGAATATCTACAGTTGAGATCATCACCCACCTTCCTCATAAACCCAATAATGAAGAGTTATATTTTTCATGAAGTCATGCAAGAATACGCTAATATCTGTCCGTCCCTAGGCATTAGTCCAGCTTGTGGTAGGCCATGCAAAACTTCATTCCATCCACCTGGACGGACTCAAGATATAATGAGGTATTACCCAGCATCTGTAATTATTCCCCATGACATGATAGCACATTATCCATCACCAGTGTGTTAAAAAGTGACCAATGTATGCACCCTGATTTGCTCTTAAGCTTGCCCTTCTGCGGCACACACTTATCACCAATGAACAGTTTCTGAAGAGATATATTTTCCGATTTAATTTAAGATTATAATTCTAACAGAAACCATTTTCATACACTTGATTAACATATATATTTCAGAATCATTTCTATATAAAAAATCTATAAGTCTAAATTTCTGCGATATGATATATATAAAACTGTTATAACACCTTTTCTTGTACTTTGATTCATAAGCTGAATAAATATATAAGAAATTATATCAGAAATTATGTTCTGGTCCACCCAATAGGAGACTTCTGGTCAGTAATCTGCGACCCACATATATAAATAATTCATTATAGGTGATCATTTCCTTGCATAAACAAGCATAATCATAATTTACGACAAAAAGCATATACAAATGTATTACTTCAACATTCACCACCAAACACACTACTAACAATAATTCACAGAATTACATGTAATCAAATGAAAACCGAAACAAGGTTTGAGAATACCTGAATTGTACTAACATTCATCTCCTATCAAATATCCAAAAATAATTAAAAACCCATACCAAAACTCTTCAGATTCTTCCATAAATTGATGAGCCTGCGACACTGTATACTCGGCAAAATGATACAAGGTTCAAACGTGAAACAAATGGATACTTCTGAACTCGAACATAAATTTCCATATACAACATATGTGACATCCTTTTCTCAAGGACTTTTTAGTTTGTAACCCACATGGACAAGGCTAATCATAACTTTTGTAAAAAAAAAAAAAAAAAAAAAAAAAAAAAAAAAAAAAAATCTTTATCACATGAGGGTATCAATTACAATTCCCAATACTACATGTATAAAAACCAAACCCACAAACATTCTTTGCATTTAAATACAAGCAAAATATGGAAAATTAACAAATTGTGTTTTCCATTACAAAACTCTATGACTTTGGCATTTGCTGTTCTTATTACCAGTGGTGGTGGTGAAAGTGTTTTTGGATAACCAGAATCTGGAATATGTCATACCGTGGCTAACTTTGCTAAATAAATATTAGTATATTTTAGTAATATGAAATTTACAAATAAAACATCTGGTTCAAATACAATATCCACATTCAATGCAATCTACTGACCATTCAAATATATCTTTTCCCCTAAAAATACATTTTGCAATTTTAGATATATATAAACACACATACAGGCACATATGTATACATACACACACACACACAGACAAATGCACATGCACATGCAAACAAACACACACACACACACACACACACACACACATGCAGACAAATGCACACACATACTTGCAAACAAACACACACGCACACACACAAACAAAATTAGATAGTGAGTGTTGGTCCCATGAAAAAGTTAAAAATGAAGACTGGAATGACCCATATATCAAAATCAATATGAAAATAAATTTTCTTTACAGAGGGTAGTTTTACTTTACAGTTTGTGCAAGAAATTGATGTCAAATGCAAACTTGGTTGGGTAGTCCCAATACCATTTGAAAGAGAACCTATAAACTCAATTTCATCATCGCTTTGTAGTCCTAATAAGAATTTCTGAAAAGTATTATCTGCATGTAAAGTCACTTGTGATCCCTCAGCTCCAAACTTCCACACTGAGGAACTCATTGCCACCGTAACTTCAAACATGTATTCATTCCAGCTTTCTAGAGTGCACGCATCTGCTCCTAAAACTGAATGAATCATCTGGCATCTTTCGATCTGTAATGTCTTTTCTTTGGACGATGGACACTGGGATAACATCTTACCAAGATAACACCTTAAAGGTTTCCTAAGTACATAAGGAAGTGCTGATAAGGCCATTTCAGGTAAATTGAACACACTAACAATGTTCACTGCTGACACTGATCCTTGCCATTTTACAAAAATTCCTTGTAAAGGAAGACAACCATGAACAGTAAGAGCTGCAGAATCTTTCGAAGGTACACAAACATTCCTGTAACTTTCCCACTGTAAATTTGAATAAACTGCCTTTGGAACTGCCAAAATTAAATCTGGATGCAAAATAGCAATTACAGTCCCAATAGTTATGATCAGCTTGACAAAAATTAAAAGTTTAGGGAACCATAATTTCAGAATGCAAGTGGTAATTATGCAAGCTGCAAATACGAATAGTGCTAACTGACCATCAATCCCTACATGAAGACAGACATAAGCAAACATTAGTCCAGGCCCAAAGAGAAAGAATAGAGACGCTATACTTGGTAATATCATTATCAGTGACCATGCAGCTAAAGGATATAAGAGGTTGGATGGTTCTGCTATCTTGTAAGAAGCCATTACGGCCAAGTGGCACCATGTAATAGTAACAAGATGTGGTGGGAGTGCACTTAGTTTATTAGTAACACATATGAGAATTTGCAAGCTACACCACATGAGATGCAGAAATGGTCCAATTCCTAAGTGCAATTTTACATGCCATCCAATGTCGATATGCTGTTCTACTAGCAACTCTTCTGCACCAGTTCCTTTTGTAATGGTAAAGAGCCACTGGCTGACATTTTCATGGACACTTGGCATCACTGCCATAACATAAATACTCAGAGATATAAATTGCCAGACCTTTAACTTTTCTGGAACTAAGAAAAGTGTTAAAATTGTGAAGATATACATAACAGGCAAAAAACAAATCACAAGCTTAGGTGACACTAATGGAACAGTTCCTAAATACATTACTACAGATAATAAGAGAGCAACATATGGTTTCCAACACCTTGCTTTGAATTTACCTTCAGCTTGTTCAATGTCAAGTTCTGGACAGTAATGTGAGAAGAGGATAGACCATGAATGGAAACTGTCGAAGTGTTTTCTATTCAGCAGCAAATGTGCCGTGGCCACCATCATTACCAACAAGGATATACAAGATATAAAAATAGGGAATGCTGAAAATGCTCTGTTGACACCTACTAGTGATATCAAACCTGATATTAGACAAACAATAAGTGTACTAGTAAATGGTGTCAAGATAGTCAACAGATATTTCACATAATTTGTAAATGTAACACCAAGAAACTGTAAACAACTCTGATAAACTTTTTTCAAGATTCTCATTGGCAGAAGTAAACCATTAAGAATCTGGTGTGAATGTGCATTTTGCGAGACTTGATTCATAAAGTGATGAATGGGAGGAACTCGGCCATTACAGTATATTACGGCAGCAGACACTAAGTGCTCCTCACTAAATCTCTCTCCTCCATATCGCTCCTCCAGATCACTGTTGCTGTCCACAGGCAGTGAGTCCTGAAAAGTAGTAGATCAGAGTTACTAGCACATACATCATTTTGCTATCTAGTATCCTTTCAATTAGTTAAAATAAACGTATAATACCTAATTCACTAAGAATAAACACTTGTATAGTCAATCGATTTCTTCTCTCATGACTAGAGTAACTGGCATTCAACAGTAGCTTTGGTTCTTATTAATCTCCTTAATGAAAGGTCAATCGCTTCAGAATAATCTTCTAAAACATTTTTCCCTCTACATCAATATAATCTTTACCAACACTATGAACTGCTGTGAAATAAGAATAAAACTAGAATACATAGATAATAGGACTAAGAAATATCTTTATAAAGTGCCTTATCATTTTTCTGTATCAAAAGACAACAATATATGTCTCTCTTTATATATATATATATTCAACTAGATAGGGCAAAACAGCTCTTCTTCACAAAAGTTCTTACCACAGAATCCTCAGACGATTCAGTTCCTGCCAAAACTTCTTGCATCTTCACACCAAGTCTGCTGCTGGTGATGAAGTCATTCCCATCACTGACACTGTTGACAGTTTAAAGAAGAAAAAAATGTTAATATCATAATAAATTTAAGTTATCACACCTTGCTATCAATATTACTCTGCAACTGTAATCTATACATGCAGGATCTAGGAGATATCTGTCAGCCATTACCAACTGGGACTTTCTTCATGCTAAGACTTCACTTCCAACAATATCATGACACCCTTTCTTACCCTTTATAGCCCTCATTACATTTAATATTTGCCATCCTTTATTCATTTATATTAATTTCTTATTTTGAAAATATAGTAAGTGGTTTCAACCTAATAAGAAGCCCTTTGGGAAAATTGCTTTGGCCTGAAAATAGTGTTCTCTTACATAATTCAGATCCATTTAAATTTTTCTGTCAAAATGAGTGAGATTTTGAATTTCACAAATCTGCTTTGTCTCTATAAACATCAATTGGTCAATCACAACTGTAACAAGTAGAATGATAGAATAGGATGTGGTGGCTTAACATTCATGATTCTTTTTAACAGAAAGGCAACAAAAATATCTTTTGATTTGTAAAGACAATAGTTTTTTGGGCATATGTTGTGCCCCCCCCCTCACTCCAAAAGGCTCTTTTTTATGAGAGGTTGGGGGGAATCCAAAAATTTATCCACCCTATTAGACATGCCATGACAATGAAGGCTACTGAATGTCCCGCACTCTATGCAAGCTTGGAATTATATGGCTAAAATGGTGCTATTTCTTGAGCTACACCCTTGTTTTCCAAAGCTCAAATTGAAAACTAATACTATGCTCTGATTACCTCCTAGTTTCATCAAATCAATTGTAATATCAAACTTCTACTACGTCAACATCCTTTATAAATACTGACCTGGTGAAAAGCATACGGGCTGCTCTTCTAGCCAACTTTTCTTGCTGGTCCATTGCAAGACATTCACGGACTTCATGGTAGTTGTGTTCACAAATGCCTGCAAGGTATAATGACCAAGATATAAAATACTAAGCAGTCAAAGTTGAGAGGTTCAAAAGTGATATGCTTAATAAAAAGAATTATTTACTAATGGTATAATTGTTATTAGGTGGCCTTACATGTGATTACGAATAATCAGAAAAGGAAAAAGAGGATATATGATTCTCCAGCTTCAGCCTTGCATTGCTGAATACCCTCTTAGTGTTTTACTAATGAGAGAGGGCAAAAAGGAGTAGGAGAGGGAGAGGAGAATGGAAGAGGCCAGAGGAGGAGAGAGAGAGATGGAAGAAGAAAAGCAGGAGGAGTAGGAGGAGGAAATGGGGATGGAATAAAAGGAGGAGGAGAAAAAGGATAGAAGAAAAAGAGGAGAAGCAGAGGGGGTGGAAGAAGAGGAAGGGTGATGTAAGAGGAATATAAAGAGAAAGAGAGGAAGAGATGGGGATTAAGGAGGGGGAGGGTGGGAGGAGGAGGAGGAGGAGGAGAAAAGAGAGAGAGAGAACCATACTCACCGATATTTTTGTCCATGCAGTCTTGCAAGAGGTTTGTGGCTTCAGTGTTGCCCTGGAAGGAAGCACGACTCAGCCAGTACACAGCAAGTCTCGCTCCTTCTTCATCAATTTCATTCTCTAAAAAGAAAATGGATAATATATACAGTGTAGAAAGTAATCATATACAGTCATATTACTGTATGCTGAATATCCTGTGACAAATTTACACAAATTTTAAGTTTAAATCAAAGAAAAGGAAGTACCAATATACTTTCTTTCCTAATCATCAAATTTTTACATTTTTACAATACATTATTTTCAAGAATTAAATCTACGATAGCAAAATATACCATCACTGATTTGTTCCAAAAGAGTTTTTCCAATTATCAGCTGAGACTCCGGACAGCCATCTTCTGCTAACTGGCTTCTCATCCGTCGCAAAATCCCACGAGGTCCTTCTGCAAGACAACAAAATCATATTGGTGATTAACGCACATTTTCATACCACAATCTACATCCCTTATAAAACAATTACTGCAAACAAATATATATGCCTTTAATAATATATAAAATTACTGCTTGTAATCAGGATATACCAAAAACATTCACACACAGTGCTCTTATAGCAATATGCTAAGCAATTCAAGCTATCGAATATAAAAAGGCAAATACATAAAATGCAAAAATAATCTTTACTAATGATTTCAGAGAATCAGAAGTAGAAATTACTTTATGACAGTCATCTAAGATAAATTACCACATATTAATAGCTATTATCAACAAGTAAATTATAACTATTATGCAACTATAAACCTTTTTTTCTGTACTAATGAATTTACTGTAATAAAAAGCTTATTTGTTAAGTAAAAATCACCCAAAGAACCACCAATATACAAAAGAAAAAAGATCTTATACAATTTAAAAAACAAGTAATCAAGTTGAAAATTCAAATTCGGACAGAATGCAACATCAAGAAATGGCAGTTTCCAAGATTCAATTTGATTCTATCTGCATTCAGTCCCTCCGCTGAGACAATAAGGCTGAACAGTACAGCCCCTACTCGAGATAATTTTCTTAAAGCCCAAAATATTGTGCATGACAAACTTATATAAATGACTGTTTGTCCATTACCCAAGAAGCCTTGCAATGTCTGATATTGAGTGGCTCAATTGCTTATGACACTTTCAGAGTATAACATTCACCATTTTATCTAGTGTTGTTGGTCGGTACAGGTCCAGTGAAATGTTTTACGAGTAAAGCCCCTAAAGCCCCGGTGCTATCGCTGATCAGAAGAACTAAGTAATACTCAAAATACTTTAAATATCCATGATAAACTGACATATCTTGAATAATGTTTATCTAATAATTACATTAGCAAAATACATGACATCATTCAGCGTGTTTTGCCCCAGCTGTTAGCAAGTAATCCAAGCGATACTCCTGATTTGAGACTTCATCTGAAACTTTTTCTGAGCCCCAGTGCCTTACCCTGGATGCTCCATTGCCTCCTCGCGGTCCTCTTGGCGGGGGCTGGCTCGGGTGCAGGAGCTTGGTCTGCCGCCTGCTGGGCCTCGTGCTGCTTAGCATCTGAAGGCAGAGTCGCTGCCATAATGTACAATGGCCCTAATCCTCGTGGGCTTGTGGTGCATCAATCGGCGAGGGGGGATTAGTGCCAGTGTCAGCACCAAGGCGAGGGAGGGAAGCACCAGACAGGCCGTCCCGCACAGGTCCTGTCACTCCTGGTAAGGTAAACACGGGTTCAGCGGGCACCCGCAATACACGCGTCGTTACCAACTAGGGATTATCCTGGCATTATAACACTGACTCACAATGGAAACTAATAGCATTTATATTTCCCAACCCAGTCGCTTGGGTGAACTGGAGCAACAGGCTTCGTACAAAGCGTTAAAGACTCGCCCCCAGACGCAGGAAGTAAAGCATAAGTGGTGACGCATGAATCCCTCATGGCGTGGGAGGAGGCGGAGGTTACGGCGGCGGACAGGTTGGGACAAGACCTGCTGCTCCCAGTCCATGGCCTCGGGGGAACCAGGCCACACTACTTACCTCTGGCGCAAAAGCAGTTGTTGGTAAGGCGATGAATATATTGCAACGCCATGAGGTTCAATATGGTATAAGCACGATTGAATAAAAAAGTGCACTGTACAAACTCAACTCCATTTCTTGCACGTACCTCATTTAGGTACTGTACGTCTGTACTTATCTTTATTCTACATTTCTGTCCAGCCTCTCGGACCTTGTTATTTCAGTGCATAAGATCAATAAAGCATTTTTTTGTATTATTATTTATTTTAGGAGAACTGATAAACAGATCTTCCTCTTGTTTAGTTCTACAAGCATAGATTTTTTCAAGGTTTCCAAGCTTAGGTGCCAATTATTACATTTGCCAAGCGCCGTCCTCCCACTCCCTGGCATCCCTATAATAGGCCTATTGCTATCGGTTGAATGTGGTTCCTCGAATAGGTATAATTTTACCTTGAAAAGCCTATAACATCACTTGACCTATACCTTTTGTCTTTGTTTGGATACATATTCCTTACAGTTCCTTTTGCATATAGTTGGGCACATTGATTAACTCTTTGTGTGTGTGTGTGTGTGTGTGTGTGTGTGTGTGTGTGTGTGTGTGTGTGTGTGTGTGTGTGTGTGTGTGTGTGTGTGTGTGTGTGTATGTGTGTGTGTGTGTGTGTGTGTGTGTGTGTGTGTGTGTGTGTGTTGAGAGGGGAGAGAGAGAGAGATAGAAAGATTAATCTCGTTTGACCAAAGAAGGGAAATTTGTGGTCTGGATAGAAACTACAGTCTTGTGGCGCCAATTACGGTGTTCACCTGGGTAACACGACGTTGAATTGAGGGGAGATCCAGGTCTTTCCTCATGACGAAGTTTATCAGTCATAGGACAGCCAGTCGTAATTCACCTACACCAACCTTAGGACTATTAGGAGTACACCTGCATCTTTATTTATATATATTGCAATGGTCCAAAACGCTCCAAGCAACAATTCTTAATATTTTCAACAACTTCGAGGGTGAAGTGAGAATAGCCTGACATCAGATGGGGAGTAACACCAAGATACTTAAGGGTGTTACAGTCCTAACAATTGGTCATATAACCCTGGGAAGTATAGCAGTTTGCGAGGTCTGGAAATATGCTTGGTCTTGATAATGTTGATTTTGAGGCCAAGGGAAGGTCATTTTACTGAACTGAAGACCATATTTCCCCCCACTGAAGAAGAATGAGAATGTCATCAGCATAAGATGTTGTGGTGCAGAGGTCTCCTAACTCGTAAAGAGAATGCATAAGTCTGTTAAATAGAGGGAGAGAGAGAGAGAGAGAGAGAGAGAGAGAGAGAGAGAGAGAGAGAGAGAGAGAGAGAGAGAGAGAGAGAGAGAGAGAGAGAGAGAGA
>NC_091563.1:41540333-41545333 GCF_042767895.1 Penaeus vannamei | reverse complement strand
TCTCTCTCTCTCTCTCTCTCTCTCTCTCTCTCTCTCTCTCTCTCTCTCTCTCTCTCTCTCTCTTTGTCTCTCTCTCTCTTTGTCTCTCTCTCTCTTTGTCTCTCTCTCCCTCTCTTTGTCTCTCTCTCTCTCTTTGTTTCTCTCTCTCTCTCTCTCTCTTTGTCTCTCTCTCTCTCTTTCTCTCTCTTTGTCTCTCTCACTCTCTCTCTTTGTCTCTCTCTCTCTCTCTCTGTCTCTCTCTCTCTCTCTTTGTCTCTCTCTCTCTCTCTCTCTTTCTCTCTCTCTCTCTCTCTCTCTCTCTCTCTCACTCTCTCTCTCTCTCTCTCTCTCTCTCTCTCTATCTCTCTCTCTATCTCTCTCTCTCTCTTTGCCTCTCTCTCTTTGTTTCTCTCTCTCTCTCTCTCTTTGTTTCTCTCTCTCTCTCTCTTTGTTTCTCTCTCTCTCTCTCTTTGTTTCTCTCTCTCTCTCTCTTTGTTTCTCTCTCTCTCTCTCTTTGTTTCTCTCTCTCTCTCTCTTTGTCTCTCTCTCTCTCTCTCTTTGTCTCTCTCTCTCTCTCTCTCTTTGTCTCTCTCTCTCTCTCTTTGTCTCTCTCTCTCTCTCTTTGTCTCTGTCTCTCTCTCTTTGTCTCTGTCTCTCTCTCTTTGTCTCTGTCTCTCTCTCTTTGTCTCTGTCTCTCTCTCATTGTCTCTGTCTCTCTCTCTTTGTCTCTGTCTCTCTCTTTTTGTCTCTGTCTCTCTCTTTTTGTCTCTGTCTCTCTCTCTTTGTCTCTGTCTCTCTCTTTTTGTCTCTGTCTCTCTCTCAGTCTCTCTCTGTCTCTCTCTCTCTCTCTCTCTCTCTGTGTCTCTCTCTCTCTCTCTCTCTCTCTCTCTCTCTCTCTCTCTCTCTCTCTCTCTCTCTCTCTCTTAATTTCCTGTCGCTTTCTTGTCATTTTCTTTTTTCTCCTCTCCCTATCACTGTTTCCCTTCACCCTACCTCTTTCCTAGTCCCTTTTCACCTTACCACTCTAGTCTTTTGCTCCCCTACTCCCCTAGTCCCAGTTTTCTTCTTCTTGTACAGTCCTACTTTCTCTTTCCCTGCTTCTCCACTTTCTTCCCCCCTCTTTTCCTCCTCCCCACCTCCTCTTCTATATCCCTGTCTTTTTTTGCTCCTCCTCCTCTATCCCCTCCTCTTCTATATCCTTATCTTTCTCCTCCACATCCTCCTCCTCCTCCTCTTCCATCCCCTCTGCTCCTCCCCCTTTTCTTCCATTATCCATTTCCTCCTCCTCCTCCTCCTCCTCCCTCTCTCCTCAGTCCTCTTCCATCCACCTCTCTTCCTCCTCCTCCTCCTCCTCCTCTTCCTCATGCTTGTCTTGTTCCTTTTCCTCCTCCTCATCTACCACCTCCTCCTCGTCGACCGCCTCCTCGTCTACCACCTCCTCCTCCTCTACCTCCTCTCTCTCCTCTTCCTCCTCCATCTTTTCCTTTTTCTTCCTCCTCCTCCTCCTCTATCCCTTCTTACTTATCTCTCTCTGTTTTTTGGCTATAGATGATTACAAACAAAGGAAGGATTAAGAAAGCCTTTGCTCTGTAATAATAGATTACTCACATTAGCATTGGATGTTTTTCAGAGAACCTCCAGAGAACCAGCGTATCACACATGACTTAATTACAGAATTACGTAAGCTGGTGAAAAAATATAGTGAACTTGGCCTGCTGCCAATGGAATGTAACTACCTCAATAGAAATGCCTTTCTAGCAGCAGCGGGCAGTCAGGTAAGAATATCCATGTGCTACTTCATATAATAGATTCTTCAGTTTTAAATATGTATTTTGAAGGCCTATTACAGATATCAATATTTCATGCCATCACTTGCTGACAAAGTTCCCTGTTAAGCTGTTGAAATTAGAAATCCAGGGCTAATTAGGTCATTCCGTAGTTTTATGACATACAAGTTCATGTTAAGGATATATATTTTATTACAATTGTGTTCCTTTAAATTCCTGAAGCCATTACTAGAAAATAATGGCTGCCATAGAATTTCACGAATTAATTAGGTTTTTCAAGCATTTTACTTCATGTTTTTCAGTATATTTGCATATTGATATGATCTCACTAACAAAAACTGAAAGAAAAGAAATTGTAAAACTGTATACAGACTTAAATTTAAGCCCAATGCAATTGTGGGTGTGGTTATAAGCTATGATTGACTTTCCCTCATGTTGGAATAATCATGGGATAATGTCCCAATGCATAATGTGTTACCAGTCCTGCTTTAAGTTGTGTGCAAAATAGGTCATTTGTTTAGTCTTGGCTGTAGTCATTTAGGAGAAACAGCCCTGCTCCTTTTAGTACACTGAGGCAAGTGGTTGGGTATGGTGACAGAAGCTCCTGTTGTGAGTGGATTAATCCATTGGTGTTGAGTACATGTACTGTGACCACCATGGTTTTCTTTTATAGGTTTTGTTTATATGTAGATGGTTGAGAAGTATGTAGGAGTCACTAGGCCTATCTATTCTCATGTATTTACCCCATTCTTAAGGGAACTGTCCTGAGAACTGGAAATAGCACCCCATATAGTTTAGAATATAGATCTCTGAAAAAGTAACTATGTAAGATATCGTAATACTTCTTTAGGCTTTTCATAGAGGATGAATATGCTCATCTTACGAGTGGTGCCATTGTTAAAACTTGAAAACTTGAGGTTATATTCATATATTTTTAAACAAGCTAGTATTATAAATCAAAAGAATGTCCAGAGTATCTGCTTTAAAGTGCATCTAGTCCAAATGAAATAAGATTTATGGTTTTCAATATATTGGAGAAAATGTAAAGTAATATATTTTTACATATTATACAAAGTCAGTATATGATTTATATTCATTTGAATCACATTAGATTTGTATTAAACTAAGTTTTATAATATGTTTACATTCACACTTACATACATATATTTGTGCACATGTGAACATTAATATGTATGTATACACAGACACATGCACACGCAAGCACACATATGTGTGTATTCACATACATTTAAATGTATACTCACATAGCCAGAGCATTAGAGTAATAGCTGCAATGGCTGACTGGTAGCTTACAGTTTGTGCTTGGTACCTGATATTCGTGGAAGAGGTTTATGTTCTCAGGGTAGTCCCCGTAGATGTTTAGGAAAACAAGTTATTATTTCTGTTACTATTGTTAGCTGTTTTACTATTCTAACATAAACAATTATGTTAGGGATACAGATAAAACTGGTAAGAACAGGTTGAATTAGTTATAGATGCCTTTGTAACTGTGTGCTGCTGGAGCTATCTGTGTAAACAAAATCAATAAAACAATTCACTAAGGACAGTTGCATGTATACAAGCACTCTAGATGAAAGTGACTAAAATTCATGGAATTATGAGAGACGCTATTGCCAGTCACACAATAGAGTTAGAAATATAGTTTAATTGCTAATTAAGTGTTGTGAAAATGTGAAGACCCTTGTCAAAAGTGTAAATAGACCATTTATTAATATGGCTGCCTGTGTTTACTTAGTACCAAGTATTGCTGTTCTTTCAGGCTCCTCATACAAAGCACTTCGCACTGAAGCGTAAGCCAAAAGCAGCTGCCCTCCGAGCAGATTTGATAAGTCGGTCATCAGATGCTCAGGCTAATGTTAAAAAGAGCCAGCTACCTACAGTGCCTGTACGCTCCAGAGGAATGCCACGGAAGATGACTGATACCAGTTAGTATGAGAGTTCATTTAGTCTCAGGGTTGTTGATCTGTAGAATGAATTATATGTGAGAAATTATTATTTTTAGTTATTTTTTAAAAACCAGATAATAACACTGGTTAATATATTGATCTTTTAATAATAACTTTTGATGTAATGGTTTTTCTGTAGGGGTGTGTAGTCCAGAGGGATCATACCTCTAAGGTTTTGATTTTAGACATTTTTCTCTTTTTGCAATATTAAGTACACACTCAAAATTCATAGATAAATTAATTCTTTCCTTTTATCAACCAATCTCTCCAATCAATAGCGCCTCTGAAGGGCATACCAAGTCGTCTCCCTGGCTCAGGGTTAAGAGGGTCTGGGCTTGGGTCCACTCCCGTCTCGCGACCTTTAGTGCGGCCCAGCGTCACGCGCAAGGACGGAGGCATCAAGCTCTTGGACATAACAGAGTCGCCCATTGCTGCTCAACAGGTATGATCTTTCGTTTATTCAGTTGATGTGCGAGTTCTACTTCCTTTTGCAGTTTTTTTAGTACAATGGAATATTAGCCTCGTATTCCAAATGTTTCGTGTCAGAAAGATTCGTGGTGATCCTTTATCTCTGGAATATTTGTGTCATGCATACATACATACATACATCTGTACATACATCCACACAAGCATACGCACATACATCCACCCCCACACGCACACGCACACGCACACACACACGCACACGCACACACATGCACACACACACACACATACATATATCCACACACACATACACATACACACACACACATACACATCCACACACACACATACACATCCACACACACACATACACATCCACACACACACACATACACATCCACACATACACATACACATCCACTTCCACGCACACATCTGCACACACACATCCACACACACATCCATGCATACACACATCCACAAAGACACACACATCCATACACGCACACACATGTACACACACACACACACACGCACACACATCTACACATCCACACACGCACACACATCCACACACGCACACACATCCACACACGCACACACATCCACACACGCACACACATCCACACATCCACACACGCACACACATCCACACACGCACACACATCCACAAACACACACATATTCATCCACAAATATACACATACACATAACACACACATGTCCACACACACACATAACCACACACACACATATCCACACAAACACACAAATACATACACACACACATAAATACATACACACACACATAAATACACACACACACACACACACACACACA
>NC_091563.1:41522833-41530333 GCF_042767895.1 Penaeus vannamei | reverse complement strand
TATCTTAAAAATGTTTAAATACGTTTATCACCCATTTAGATGACCTACACATAGAGTTTAAAAGTCATTAAGTTCTGTGAGGTGACATACTCTTGCTGGAATTACAGGTTATAATACCAAGTTAGGTGAATAAATTCCCTTCACAGTAAGAGTAATTCTTAGCAGACTTATTATTATTACCTTCCGCTATGTACTTATTATATTATTCCATCATCGTAGAATATTAGCACAAACAAACAAACAAACACACACACACACACACACACACACACACACACACACACACACACAAACAAACACACAAACAAACAAACAAACAAACAAACACACACACACACAAACAAACAAACACGCACAATAACTCCCCCCTAAGAAATAACGGTTCTTCACCTCGTCCTTCTGCGCGCGGAGGTTGTCGACGTCTGGCTCCCTGTAGTTCGGATCTCTCCCCGGGTCTTCTGGCAACACTGACGACTTCTCCTCGTGTTCCTGGCAACGACGAGACTCTCATTAAACTGACATCACGTGCGTAATTGGCAACAGTGATCGCTATTACGGTAATGATAAGGAGCGGGCGGTAGTGGAGTCATTGATGTTGATAGTGATGTCAGTGTCAAGAGCTTTGATTAAAGAATTATTAGTCTTGATAGCGCTGATGTAGTGGGTCAATTAGGGTAATAAGACTAGCAATAACGGTAGTACAAATGTGAAAGGAATAGACGTAAGGAAAGTGAAGTATAACTGCGATTGAAATAGAAAACTTAAGAGGTCTAGTTCTTTGACAATAAGTAAACAAACACAGAGAGTTTGCAATAAATGGTACGTAAACACAAATGTTTATTTATTTATTTATTTATTTTTGCTCATCCCCGAGAACAATTATAATAATCAATATTAATAATTTAGTTTAATTCAGTTTGTTACAAAGGATATTGTTTGCTATGACATGCAGTCTGTTTTGCTTCTAAATTAACTCCTCTGTGCAAGAAATGGTCGGGGTTACCATCCACTGGCAGCGCGCGGGATTCGAACGCGGGTCAGCTGGATACCTCGACGAGAACGCTACCGCTGCACCAACAAGGAGACGGAACTCACCTGTGGGAACCTCGCAGTGAAGGTGTGCCTCCAAGCGTCCAGCGTCATGGCGTGTTGGTCGTCCATCGTGCCTGTGATGGCGCCTAGGTTGTCACTGCCCGCCGGGATGATCAGGGGTTTGTTGTAATCCTGCGCCACGCTCTTACTGAAATAAAGTGGGCGGGAAGTTAGTCCTTGTCACGCACACACACTCGGACTTTCAGGCGATCAGTTCACGCACAGACACTCGGACTTTTAGACGATTATAACGGACTTAAAAGCGATCAGTTCTGCGTTGAAGGAGCAAGCGGACCAACCTCTCGACGGTGCCGAAAGCGAAGTGGCTGAGGAGTTCCTTGGCCTTCTTTATGAGTCCCGGGTCGCGCGCGGAGAAGAACTGCAGAGATGCCCCGTGTGTGTGCGCTGCGAACCTGCGGAATCGTGTCTTTAGTAGTGCTATTACTATTATTACTATTACTATTATTACTATTACTATTATTATTATTATTATTATTATTATTATTATTACTATTATTATTATTGTTATTAGTAGTACTGTTAGTGTTATTAGTAGTACTATTACTGTTATTAGTAGTACTATTACTGTTATTAGTAGTACTATTACTGTTATTAGTAGTACTATTACTGTTATTAGTAGTACTATTACTGTTATTAGTAGTACTATTACTGTTATTAGTAGTACTATTAGTGTTATTAGTAGTACTATTGCTGTTATTAGTAGTACTATTACTGTTATTGGTAGTCCATTGCTGTTATTAATAGTATTATTAGTGTTATTAGTAGTACTATTAGTGTTATTAGTAGTACTATTACTATTAGTAGTACTATTACAAGAAGACAGGGAGGTGACCACGATATACAGAGGAAAATCGTATTTCTCAGTCTTGATATTGCTTCACTGATGCAAATCTCTCGTGTTAGTTTTCCGCAGCATGTACCGTGAATATTGCTCGATGGTAAACCCTTTTTGCCTACCTGAGCGCGCGACAAATGACCTTCTTTCCCTCAGGTTCCATTTCCTGGAAAAGGTCGTATTTTCCTCCCACGATGACCAGCGGGACCGGAAACGGAGTCATCTTGTCCTGGTCCTGAAAATAACATCGTCGTTAAAACCGCCATATTTTTTTTCTAATTAATTAATTTCTAAATGTTAATTAATTTCTAAATAAATAAAATGATTAATTTCTAAATCATATTCGCACAGCGTAATACGAGATAGATTAATGTTATTGACTGCAATTTATCCTGGGCTGATTTTCCTATGATATGCACTGTACAGGACGTGGCTAGTTTAGTGCAAGGGGAAAATGGAACGGGGCTGAAAACGCGAATCTCAGTGGCAGGCCTCAGGCAGAGCAGGAAGGGGGTGGGGGCTCGAGACAGGAAATGGACTGGGTGGGTGAAGAGAAGAAGAAGAAGAAAAAAAGAAAGGGAGGAGAAGGTAGAGGAGGAGGAGGAGGAAGAGGCTGCGTGAGGACAAGAACAGAAGACAAACCAGGCGTGACGAAATACAGAAAGAGTTAGATAAAAGAAAAAAAAAACGAAGATTGGAGCCGTAACCTGAGGCCCTCTAAGACTCACCTGGTGGTCAGGCACTCGCCGCTTGGCCACCGCCTCCTCCAGCTGCTCCTTCAGACCCGGCGCCTCCGCAACCACCTTCTGTATCTCCTCCTGAGGCGCAGCAGAGAACAGTGATAAAGTTAGTGGTTCGAACGGCTTAGACACATTCAGACGACGTGTATTAAACAATCAATCAAAAGCTTTTGTGGACTTTAAGGCGAGATATTGACCTGCAAGGTAGCGAGAAGTCTTTCAAGGTCCGCCCAGATGGTCTCCGGGCGAGAGAGGTCCAGCATGAGAACCACGGTCAGCTGCGACAGACTGCGCGGCGTGATGGGCGTGGCCAGCAGGGACGTGAACAGCAACCCCCCGCCGAGCTCCCACAGGTGACCCACGTCCTTCACCTGTCGGTCGTTTAATAGAATCCTTGAGCTTTCCGAACTGGCAGAGGCAATCATGGCAACAAACTCCCTATGTCCAATACTCGATTTAACACAGGCACTTACCAGCGTCTTTCCGCTCTTCCTGCCATAAGTGTACTCGAGGGCCAGGGTGGTGCGTGGGGGCTCCTCGCGGTCAAGGAACCTCTGAAGCAGCGTCGTCTTGCCCTGCAGAGGCGGCCAGACGACACCGAGAAGGTCACAAGAAAGGGTTACTTCCGGGGTCACTTCAGATCACTGCAGACACAGCACCCTCCCCGTTAAGCTTCCCAAAATATAGAGTAATGACTACACTAACAAGATTTTAATAAACATTTGGGTTAATATACCAATTTACATGGGCAATGTCTGCTGCCTTGGTCATGCGATAAGGTCGGTCGATTATCATGCGGAAATTCCATTCGGAAACGCAAAAATTGAGGGTTAAAGTGATGGCGTGATAGGACCCTAAGAGAAGGTCGAGAACAACAAAAACAAAACCTAAATTCAGGGTTTACAAAGGCATTACTGAAGCTACATATTGTCCATTCTTTCTTTAGCTACATATTGTCCATTCTTTCTTTAGCTACATATTGTCCATTCTTTCTTTAGCTACATATTGTCCATTCTTTCTTTAGCTACATATTGTCCATTCTTCCCTTCTACATAATTTTTGAAAATGATGTATTTTAATATCACGTATTCCTCTGCTTCTAAAATTATAAAATGAATCAGTTGCATCATTTAACATTTTTCCCCCTTTCTTTATCCTGGTGAATGCAAGTACAGCTGTAGCTTGGAATTAAGGGGGGAAGGAATGAAGGAATGAAGGGAGGGAGGGAGGAAGAAAGGGAGGAATGAATGAATGAATGAAGGAAAGAAGGAAAGAAAGAAGGAAGGGAGGAATGAATGAAGGAAGGGAAAGAGGAATGAGAGGAGGAATAATTAAAGGAAGGAAGGGAGGAATTTTGAAGGAATGAAGGAAGAGAGGAATGAACGAATGAATGAACGAATGAAGGAAAATGCATTGTAGTTAAACGTCCAGCAACCTTTTTGTTGGATGAATACATGAATTACCAATGGGAATCATAACAATCAATAAATGATAATAATCATGCTAGTAATTGTAACAACAAAAACAACAATGATGATAATAATATAGATAAAAACAATAACATCACTAAACACAGGGAGTGTGATTAACATGGTTATAGTAATAACGCAAATAAAAGGGTTTTATTTGGGGAACACGTAGACACAAACAAATGTGTGTGTGTGTGTGTGTGTGTGTGTGTGTGTGTGTGTGTGTGTGTGTGTGTGTGTGTGTGTGTGTGTGTGTGTGTGTGTGTGTGTGTGTGTGTGTGTGTGTGTGTGTGTGTGTGTGTGTGTGTATGTATGTATAGATAGACATATACATATAGATCAAGACAGAGAGAGAGAGAGAGAGAGAGAGAGAGAGAGAGAGAGAGAGAGAGAGAGAGAGAGAGAGAGAGACAGAGACAGAGACAGAGACAGAGACAGAGACAGAGACAGACAGAAAGAAAGAAAGAAATAAAGAAAGAAAGAAAGAAAAAGAAAGAGAATGAAAATAAGCATCCAAAACGCCCTCAAGAGAAAGCAATACAAATGACACAACATCTCCAACGTCACAGAAAGAGAGAGAGAGAGAGAGAGACAAAGAGCGATCAAAAACTCTGAAGTGGCTGTTGCAGCTGTTCTGCAAACACGACAAAGACCTCCTGTAACCCGGCCAGCACGACTGACTGGGGGTCTCTTGCCATCCCTCGGGCCTGACGCAGCATCCCGTGGCGCCTGGTATTAATTCCGGTGTTGTATGGAGCGGCAGGGGTCTGTATGTGGCTCCTTGGGTGAAGTGGATCACCTGAATGTGTAGTCACGAGACCTAAATGCTTGTTGGATGATTGAAATATTTATCTATCTATTTTGATTATTAATTATTATTGTTATTATTGTTATCATTATTATTATTGTTATTATTATTATTGTTGTTGTTGCTATTATTATTATTATTATTATTATTATTATTATTATTATTATTATTATTATTATTGTTATTATTATTGTTGTTATTTCATTTGTTACTTTATCTATTTATTTTTTTATTAATTTCTTTATTCTTATTTTTTATTATTAATCTATTTGTTTATTTATTATCTGTGTGTGTGTGTGTGTGTGTGTGTATGAGTGTGTGCGTGTGTGTGTGTATGTGTGTGTGTATGTGTGTGTGCGTGTGCGTGTGTGTGCGTGTGTGTGGGGGGGGGGGGGCCCGTAGCCTTGGTCATCAGTGTATATGTTTATATATATGTGTGTGTGTGTGTGTGTGTGTGTGTGTGTCCGAAAGTAAACTATGATTGTATTCTCACAACGACGGGGCTTTCTTAATTAGTATCGTAAAAGTGAGTCATACTCTTATAAAAATTATTGATATAAGAATATGATGCCGGTTCTCGATTCATTTCTTTTTTTTTTTTTTTTTGTCGCAGAATCACAATTTCTGTTCAGTATTTTATGACAAACAAATGGAAATTATATGATTTTTTAAAGCTGTAATTCCGACTTCTTGAAAATGAATATATTCTATTCGTTTCTCTCATTTTCGAAGCTTCAAAACTTTCTTAAAACTCTGTCAATCGTTTCATAATGATATGAATCATATATATTCATTCCATAGTAACCTATTTACAATATATCCAATCAATATTTCAACATACAACATGCCAGACCACCAAAATTCACCTCACACACACACCTGGCAATAAGTAGGCCTATCTCTTGCCTCGTCTAAAAAATGGCTCGA
Source organism: Penaeus vannamei (assembly GCF_042767895.1). Classification (NCBI taxonomy): domain Eukaryota; kingdom Metazoa; phylum Arthropoda; class Malacostraca; order Decapoda; family Penaeidae; genus Penaeus; species Penaeus vannamei. The sequence continues at coordinate 41,524,441 of NC_091563.1, read as the reverse complement.
AACCTACCATATTGTAAAGTCCGGTCGCTGTTTACTCAATATTCAAGGTATCTTCTATCTGATATCCTTTTAATAATCGGTTAATACGAGTTAAGTGGAAGGGTTATTCCTGAGACTGCCTTTTTCACTTTACTGTTTATAGCAAGATAAGCATATCTTTTAAAAGCAAATTTCGATTCAGTCTCATGAAATCTTGTGAAACTTGACAAGAGTGACACAGAGATGTCAAATGTTGGATGAATATAAGTCATCAAATTATGAATATCAGTATACATTAAAAATCAACTATTTACATTGGCACAAAATCCTTCTAGACGCAACGGCTCAAAATAAATATTGCTTTGACTAGAATCAAACTCGTTATTTTTTTTTCTCTATAAACAAACCGTCTACATCTTCAGCCAATCTCACGTTATAAACCCTGTTAAATGCAATCACACAAACGTCCATTCGACTGTAACATAAACACGTGCAGAAATCTAAAAGGCAATATATGACTGCAATTTCTCTCTCTCCACTTTTTCGTTTTGTATACACAATGCCGCTACCGAATGAGAGAGAGAGAGAGAGAGAGAGAGAGAGAGAGAGAGAGAGAGAGAGAGAGAGAGAGAGAGAGAGAGAGAGAGAGAGAGAGAGAGAGAGAGAGAGAGAGAGAGAGAGAGAGAGAGAGAGAGAGAGAGAGAGAGAGAGAGAGAGAGAGAGAGAGAGAGAGAGAGAGAGAGAGAGAGAGAGAGAGAGAGAGAGAGAGAGAGAGAGAAAACGTTTTCATGAACGACCAGACCACACATTCTAAGACTTACGAAATCGGCAATAGAGACTAATAACATCTATTTTGAGATTTCACATTGATGGCACCCGATTTGCACCTTGGAGACACTTAACGATTTAACAGCCAACTTATCCAGGGAAAACCCAGTAGTTCGTGCACTTAAACCTGTAGTTGCTCCTTGGGTGATCGACTAATTATTTCCCAAGACCATCCATTCGGTTTTTAAATATCTTCAAGCAGGAAAAAACTACTTCTGAAATGAGGTCAAAATAAGCCAGTTATTCACAGCGCCAATATATATTTTTTTCATAGGAGTTGAAAGTAAACGGGAACCAACAAGGACTCTCCCACGGCTGCATCGCTAGTTAAATCCCAACACAGGCCTTGATTAAAACTTTTTTTTATCATGATTTGGCTTTATTACTAAAGGAAAATATATTCAGATATTTATGATATCTCTTTTATAAACTATAATTATAACATGTGCATATAGGAGGAAGAAAGAAGGGGAAAAAAATAAACAGTGGGTAATCATGTAATTTCCGTGTGTTTGTGTGTATGTGTGTGTGTATGTGTGTGTGTGTGTGTGTGTGTGTGTGTGTGTGTGTGTGTGTGTGTGTGTGTGTGTGTGTGTGTGTGTGTGTGTGTGTATGTGTGTGTGTGTGTGTGTGTGTGTGTATATGTGTGTGTGTATGTGTGTGTGTGTCTGTATGTGTGTACGTGTTTGCGCGCGTGTGTGTGTGAGGGTGCCCAACTTCAATGATCATGATTACTGTATATATACACGGAACACTGAAAACATCCATTTATGTTCTTATGCATCTTAATTAAGAGGGAAT
>NC_091563.1:41517833-41520333 GCF_042767895.1 Penaeus vannamei | reverse complement strand
CACGCAAAGTAACCAATTTAGAAAGACTGAAGCTATACATGTCAAGCCGATTAAAACTAGTCTGATATAAATATTTGTGATTTCGGATAAACAAGAGATACGTTCCACCGGATTCCGACATTCCATTCTGTTCCCCGAGTGTAAGCACCACCCAGCTGTTCCAAAGTACCATACACCCCATAGAGAGAGAGAAAAAAACGGCTACGTATCCTCTATTACACTAATCAAAAGTAGTGTAACAGTATACTTGCCACACAGCATTAAAACCTGTTACTGTGCACTTTACATCTTGCGGACCACGCTGTGTCTCAACACCTCCGATAAACACGGTACATAAAATGACATTAAAAAGCTGCATAGTTCATGATTACAAACTTACATTAAAAAAAAGCTGTATGGTTCATGACTACACACACTCGTACAGCAGGGGAAAGGACATAACACACCAGATCTAGAGCGAAAGGGACGGGTATGAAGTCACGCCATGTAGAGTCCGGTTGTGGGCGCGAGAGAGCTGGTCCAAAGGCAGTTAAAGAGGCGACACTTGAGTAGACTACTTATTATCCGAATTACTATCGAGTTCAGCAACATGCGGCCGTTATAAACCCCGGCTGCTCTCGCTTTTTAAAAATTTAACCGTAAAGACGAAGGATAAAACACTAAAGACATTTTTTTCATTAACTTTACATCGTGTGTTCGAGATAACAACACTTAGAAAATATAAATAAAAGTTAAACCGTAAAAACGAAGGATAAAACACCATAGAGATGTTCTTCATTAACTCTACATCGTGTGTTCGAGATAACAACACTTAGAAAATATAAATAAAAGTTAAACCGTAAAAACGAAGGATAAAACACCATAGCGATGTTCTTTATTAACTCTACATCGTGTGTTCGAGATAACAACACTTAGTAAGTATAAACAAACCCCTACAACGGACACCCTACATCTTTATCATACCATCGCTGCTAAAACGAAGCCACGATCTATAATGTCTAGCTGTAACACGAATGACTTTGTGTTCGACCGTTACGTTTTTTTTCATTTATTAATTTTTAAAAATATTTCTTTTACTCTTATTATCATCTTCTATATACATTCCTTGTTTTAGCGAGTCAGCAGCTGCCTGTCCCGAAGCCTAACCCGTCAACGTCTGGCTTATTCCGACTAAGTCATGGGTGTGGGAGCACTCGCTGGGGTCGAGGGGACGCGCGCCTTCCGCACCATGCCTCCGCGCCCTCATTCATGCAATAAAGTGCCCTCCTTGAGCGTCATGCACACAGGCACGAACGCGTCTCGGCCGTCCAACCGACTCCTCGGGATCCCCCCCCCCCCCGCAGTGCACAGGAACTCCCACGTCCTTCAGAACCGCCGAGAAGACGACGCCAACGACTCCCATTGCCATTTCCGGCACTTCAAGCGCGAGTTTTCCCGCTTTCTCGACTTTTCTCTCTCGGCGCCGCTCCCCGCCCGCCTCTCCGGCCTCTCCCGCCGCTCGCCGGTGGGCCGGGCGCCGGGAAGGAGGGGAGCGATATCTATTATCTAACGTGTGGTTGTGTCTACGCGGACACTTAACGCGCGTGCGCGCACGCACGTATGTATGTATATAAATATATATATATATGTATGTATATATACATATATATACATACATATATATGAATATATATACATATACATATATATATATATATATATAGATAGATATAGATATATATATATGTATGTATATACACACACACACACACACATACACACACACACACATATATATATATATATATGTATATATGTATGTATACATATACATATATATGTATGTATATGTATACATATGTGTGTGTGTGTGTTTCATGTGCAGGGTGATTTTCATTCAGGCAAAGTTCCACTGAATACAGAGATTTGAAAACCTCTAAGGGAAAATAAAGAAAAGATCTTAAAAAAGAGAAAAAAAAAACAGAAAGAAAGTTCCGCCGGCACGCGATCTGCCGGCAAAAAGGCGGAAAAAATGTCACGATCCCCCCCACCCCCACCCCCTCCCCCTCCGTCCGCCACGCTCGCCCAGCCGACCGCCGGACTCACGGATTTAGACCCGGTCGGGGCCATGCGGTCTTCAGCTGCGGTCACACTGGTCCCGGGTGGCAGCGGATCCTAGGGCAGGCACACGCGCTATCGGGCGAGGAGGTCTAGGGTCGCGTTGGTCACACTAGGTCAGGTCATGTCGGTGAGGTTTGCGAAGACAAGGCCCTAAATCTGCTTTTTAGTTTCGCAAAGGACGGTTTTTGGTAACGTTGGCTAGTTTGGTTGTTGGTTAGCAGGATAACAAATGGTTATGAACAGATTTTAATGAAATTTTACTAGAGGTATGTCTTGACCAAACTTAGATGCCGTTATTTTTGTTGTTGTTGTTGTTGTTGTGACTCGGATCATAATCTGGATCCAGGATTTTTTTGTTTGTTTGTTGGTTAGCACAGGAACTCAAAAAGTTATGAATAGA
>NC_091563.1:41507833-41510333 GCF_042767895.1 Penaeus vannamei | reverse complement strand
TTTGTTTACATAAAAATGGCTTCTCAAATGCATAGTCACCGAACAGTCAATTAGTAGGCCTACCTTTCATCATTAGACATCCCCATTACTTGAACGTTTGGGAAGAAAGTGACCAGGAGTATGGCAGAAAAGCCCCTGATTGGTGTCGTACACGTCTGGGGAAACAAGCAATATGGCGGCGGTCTTGACACGAGAAGATGATATCACTCTCAATTAGGGTAGGTTAGGTCAGGTTCGTACATATTACCTGGAAAAAACGTTTATATGTTCATGAGCATATGTTTGCTGTATACCTAACTGCGAGAAATTGGATAAGGCTGCCGTATGTGTAACACCAGCCTTTGGGAAAAATGTTTTAAGTTTTCTTATGCCATTAATTTTATAACTGTTGTTGCATATATGATTTTTTCATTTAGAAGATGGCTGGTTGAAGCTTAACTATTACTGGTATTATTATTGACACTGTGTTTATTAAAATGTTATCAATATTATCAGCAATAAGAAAAATTAATAAAGATTAATACGTCAAGTTCAATACTCTGCACTTTATTTTGTAAGATTATATCAAGGTTAGACTTTCGAATATATGATGTATGCCAAAACGTGTTATTATGGGAAATTTCAGGCTTTGTGTGTGGTGAAGTATGGAAAAAGCCAAGGCCCATCTGCCATATAATTATGGCAGAAATCCGCCTAATTCTAATATGGAACAGTTGTGTGTTTTTTTGTGTATGGGGGTAAGACATAAGATGATAGGCCATCTATCACAAATCACTTTTATTAATTCATGGGGATTTGGAAAGAATAAAAAAAAACATTATAAGCATGAGTATATAATTCCATTTAGAGTGCCACTAATTTTGTACCCTATATGCATTTCAAAAGTCAAAGTTGGTCTCATATTCATCTGGACGTAAGGGACATGTTTTGTAGAGAAACCTGCATACTAAGCCGCGGGATGATGCAGTAGGGTGGCCAGTTCCTTACCGCCCCGACTTTGACCCTAGCATGCTGACGTCAGCATACCAGTGCTCATTCACAGCTGAGTTGACTGCGAGGGGCAGCAAGGCGCGAACCCAGGACCATGCGATACATTTACCAAAAGGAACAAATGGAAAAAGGAATGATCTCATACCTGCACACCGTAGGGTAGGATGATAAAGGGTATTTAAGCTATATAGTATGTATGCAAGTCCCCAGCTCCACGTCACAAAAATTATTCATCATTCTAAATTACTGTGACTGAACCTGCCCTTCAAGCACTGCCCGAAGGCGCTCTCTCTCTCTCTCTCTCTCTCTGTCTCTCTCTCTCTCTCTGTCTCTCTCTCTCTGTCTCTCTCTCTCTCTCTCTCTCTCTCTCTCTCTCTTTCTATCTCTCTCTCTCTCTCCCCCCCCCCCCCCCCCCCCCAACGTCCTGTAGGAAACACTGTCTTTACCTCATATGCAAAGCAGGATAGAACTGAAACTCAGGCTGAGAGTGGTTCCATCTGGAATCTTTTACCTTCATTTTTGGTATTACTGTTCGTGTCTGCAGATTATTTCTCATACTGAAGGCAACTTTTTGCCCTCTACAAGAATTTATTCAATTTGCCTGAGCTTAGTGTGTCCTTACTGTAAAGATTAACCAAGTATTTCATAGGTTAAAAAGTGTAAGCTGTAGATTGAGTAAGAAAGTATCAGGCATTTTTTATTTATTTATTTATTTTTTAATTTGTGTGTGTGTGTGCATGTGCGTGTTTGTGTTTGTGTTTGTGTTTGTGTTTGTGTTTGTGTTTGTGTTTGTGTTTGTGTTTGTGTTTGTGTTTGTGTTTGTGTTTGTGTTTGTGTTTGTGTTTGTGTTTGTGTTTGTGTTTGTGTGTGTGTGTGTGTGTGTGTGTGTGTGTGTGTGTGTGTGTGTGTGTGTGTGTGTGTGTGTGTCTGTGTGTGTGTGTGTGTGTGTGTGTGTGTGTGTGTGTATGTGTGTGTGTGTGTGTGTGTGTGTGTGTGTGTGTGTGTGTGTGTGTGTGTGTGTGTGTGTGTGTGTGTGTGTTATGATATTTCAATACTTGGTCATTATTAAAGAGGTTAAAGATTCACATAATTTCAAGTGATTCCAAATGTTTTTCTTTTGAGAAATGCAATTTTTAGCAATCAAATGATATCTAGGATTTGCACTTGTGCAAATTTGCATAATGATGGATGCTTTTTTTGCTCAAGTTTCAAATAAAATCATGTGTTTACAAATTATTTTGTTATTGATTATTAAGAAATGTATGATCTTTTTGCAAAAAAACAGAGATTTGATATGTTAAATTTCACACCATTTGTACATATATAATCTACATGGCTCATTGAAATGATAACAAAGACAGTCATAGAATGTAGCTTATATATATTTCGCCAACGTTTGCAGCTATGTTCATTGTGCATTGATAAAATACCTTTATTAAAATTTTCCTTCCAAGATTTTTGATAGATGCCAAAGTGCGAGTGTTTCAAATGCTCATTTAGTGGCTCATAC